>NC_029790.2:127209930-127213099 GCF_000816755.2 Arachis ipaensis
TTATATCTAAATATAATATATAAAAAATAATTTTTAATATTTTATTTTAAAATTTTGTTAGAGAACTAATGGTATATTTGTACAATAGGTTATATGAGTTAAAAAATGAACATTCCTTATACTATCCAGAATAACTATCTGAGTACTAGGGATAATAAACATCTCATCCCAAAATCTTAAATTGATTTTGGGGTTCACCAAGAAACTCTTAACTTTTCGGATCTAGAGTTCTGATACCATGTTATAATACCACTCATCCTAAAAGTTTTAGCTGATAAAAAAAGATAACACTAATAGTTATATCTCTAATATTTTTTTAAACCTCTATTATATATATTGTACAAATATTTCATTAACTTTCTATATTTTATTTTTATTTTAGTATCTCTATTTCAATATCATGTCCTGTCTATAAAAATAAATCCAGTCTTATATACTTTCGAAGATACTTATTACATATGAGAAATTCTTACTAAATTTATCATGTTAACATGGAAACTACAGATAATATATAAATATTAAATTAATATCTTATTCTATTAATTTTAAAATATTTTGTTTTTATCTTATTATTATTAATTATTATTTCTTTACTTTTTCTGGTTCCCGTCTAAGAACCCAAAAAAATCTTGGCACTCGATTTAAAATACTAAAATAGGATAAACCATCGTCCATCGGGTTTGGAGTTTGGAGTTTGGACTTTGGTATTTGGATACCGACATGAAATGTCAATCTGGCATGGTTATCTAGAAATAGAGACAGATCCAAACATGTTACTACGAAAGAGTCCAATTTTAAACAGATTTATATGATCGAATTAAATAAGATTGGGCTGAAAAGTTTAAGGTGCAAGTTAGATTCAAATTGAAGAATTTAAATCTACCAATAAAATTGGGATGAAACTTAAATTTTACTATCTTATTCATTATTATCCCAACATACGTTTGCAATTGCAAGCATTAGTTAAGTACTAATCGCCAACGAGTAATAGCTCAAATGGCATAAACTCTCCATACTCATCTAAGAGGTTGCGGGTTCCAGTCTTCATATCTTTGGTAAAAAAAAAAGTACTAATCAAATACCTAATTACCGAATTCAAAGAATTATTTTTGAATATATTGAATAAATTAAAGGGTAAAGTATATTTTTTGTCCATGAAGTTTTACAAAAGTTTTAAAAATACCCTTAAGTTTTATTTTATTTCAATTTTGTCCCAAAAGTTTTTGATTTGCAATATACCCCTGACGGCTAATTTTTCAAAAAATTTAAGACAAATTCAACAACAATTTCATAAGAACAATCCTCAATACAAGCAAATCAAGCATAATTTTCATGCATTATTATTAGATTAGTCTTAAATTTTTTTGAAAATTTAGCCGTCGATGGTATATTTGATGTAAATCGAAAACTTTTGGGACAAAATTAAAACAAAATAAAACTTAGGGGTATTTTTAAAACTTTTGTCAAACTTTAAGGACAAAAAATATACTTTACCCTATTTATAAATGATTATTTTAGTGTTTTAATTTGTAAAATTAGATATTATAAAAACTAATCATGTTATATTTACATAAAAAATAACTACTTGTATATATATATTGAAATAAAAAATACACATTAAAAATAAATTATATAATACATATATTTATATACAAATACATAATAATTATTAAATAATTTGATAACTAATTTTTATGTACATATAATATTTTTATTATAAAAATATATATATTTTTACCCCCACTATCAAAATTTTCTAGATCCGTCGCTGTATATTTTCAATATTTTTATTGAACCCTAACTTTAGAATCCTTAACTTCCTCAAATATTCAAACTAGAATGATAGGATTTTGTCGAAAATCTCGTCATCAATGCCGCTAAAGAGGAGAAAGAGGATCGGAGTTTGAAAAACTCTACCTGATCTTAGAAGAAAATTAGTGTTTTACATATAAGTCTTTTTAATAATTAAGTATAATTAATTTGGCTCAAATTTAACAAAAATTAACCTCAAATTAAAGTGCGTGTTATATGTTGAATAGTGTGAACGTTATTATGAAAATGGTTCTTTTCTTTCAATCAAAATTATAACGTTTGTCAATGAATAATAGCTCAAATGACATAGTCTCCCCATACTCAATTAAAAAATTGCGGGTTCGAGTCTCCTATCTTTTGTAAAAAAAAAAAAAAAACTATAACGTTCAAAATTCAAACCAAGCTCATAATCTCTCAAAATCGTCGCAAAAAGTAAAAAAAAGTCCAAAGCTAAATTCGAAATCTTCACTAAAAAATACAGAAAAAGAACATGAAAGATTATTAAAGACACTGTTCACTAATCATCTAATTTTCTCAATTTTCTCTTTTTCATTTCGATCGCAAAATACTACATAGTCATATTTCTATCTATTTAATAGATTCATTTTGTGTTATTACATTAAAATACATATTATTGTTCTCATTATACGCTTCATTTGGTGATAACTATGTTAAGTCGATGTAAAAATATTTACGTAATATTTAAAAGAATTAACATATTTATTTGACCTGTATAATAACACACTGCACATATAATATGATATAATCAACATCATCCAAAAAATATAATAGCTGCCCTTAACTTAAATGTATCTAATAAAAATTTATTTTATAATATTATACTAAAATTTGTTCAATATCTAAAAAAATAATCCATATGTATAAATAAATTTTACAAAGTAGTTTGACAAACTCAAATTGAAGAGAGTAATTTTTTAGATCAAACTTTTGATAAAGTACGTACTTGATGAGTAACACCAAAAAAGAGTGCTGTGTTAATTAGTTATGAAAAGAGTGCTGAATAATCATTGTGGTTTGGTCATTTTTTAAACAAAAAATATTATTTGTCTTTTTAAAAAATTTAGTCTTTGATAATTTTTTTAAAAATTTATTTAAAAAATACTTAGTTATACTATTTTTAAATCTATATCACCGTATTTTTTGACAACCTGTATGGTTGATAAAATATTTTTTAGTTTTTCAAAAAGTTACTTAACATGTATTGTATAAATCACCGTATTTTTTTAGTGTGATCTACAGTTTTTGTGAAGTGATGTTTATTAAAGAAAAGTGTTTTGTTGCTGAATTTGTTAAAAAAATAAAAAATTTTTAAATGTATCGATACATTAATATTTCA
>NC_029790.2:127213148-127220053 GCF_000816755.2 Arachis ipaensis
GTAATTTTTAATTATTAATTTTAATTATAAAAAACATATATAATATATAATTAAAATTATCGATTAAAATTTACTAAAACACTTATGTATCAATATACTTAAAAACTTTCTAAAAGAATAAAGGTTTGTCAAACAATTGTGAAGAGAATTGAATGGCCAACAAAAATAACTAACTTCTAAAGTTATTAACTAAAAAATTATCTAAATACATGCCAAATATATTTTTGAAACAGAAAACTATTATTTCCGCCAACTTTTCCTACCTCTCCATATTAACTGGTAACGGACAACTATATGCTATCTAGATATAAAAAAGGACAAAAAACTATAATAAGCCAAGAAAAGTTGCAAATTACCTAAATAAGCCAAAGTGAAATTCGTTTTAGCAATGAGCCAAACCATATATTTATATAATTCGAACTAATATGGTTCGAATTACACACAAACACACGCACACACATAATTCGAACCAGCTTGGTTCGAATTACACACAAACACAAGCACACACATAATTCGACACAAACACACGCACACACATAATTCGAACCAGCTTGGTTCGAATTACACACAAATACACGCACACACTAATTCGAACCAGCTTGGTGCGAATTACACACACAATAATTTATGGTATAATTCGAATTATGCTGTTAAAAAATTAATAATTTATTAAAAAAAATTATTAAAAAAATTAATAATTTAAAAATTAAAAAATATATATTTTTATTTCATACGTTAAAAAAAACTAACAAAATATTTAATTACGATACTTCTTTAAAATATTAATGAGCTATCAATTCGAATTCCATACAATACTTTTCTGTTCATTTTTAATAGTTCATGAATATTTTTTAATAAATTTCTTTAATAAATTTTTTTAAATTATACTACAAAAAATATTTTATCCTATGCAAAACAATTTTAAAAAAATGGCTTAAAAAATGTTAGGTAATCCGTTATAACTTATAACATCTTAATTAACCTCTCTTATTTTATTAACAAATCGCTTAACTAAACTAAGCACGTTTTATAAAACTTTTCCCGGACCTGTCTGACTCGGTTCAATTCAATGTTGGCGTTGCCACTTTGACATTTAAACAAACCCATTTCCGCGTCGCGCTGAACCGTCCATCCTACGTGGAATCCACCCATTCATTATCCGCCACGTGTCCCCGCCCAACTTCCACCGCTACCCTATATTACCTCCCCCAAAATGCGCCCTCCATTCTCCTCCTCCTGCTCCTGTTCCTGCTCCTCTCTCTCTCTCTCTTATTCAATTCCCAATCCCCTCGCTCCCTCACGCGCCGACGCAAAGATGCCGTATTGCGAGGTCGGAGTCCACCAATCCTCCCCCTCCGCGGCCGCATCCTCCGCCGTCGTTCCCGTCGATAGTCCCATCAACAATGAGATAAAGCTATTCTATCAAACCTACGGTCGCGGCACTACTAAAGTTCTCCTCATCATAGGTCTTCCATTCTTCTATTTTATTTTATTTTTTAACCATTATAATTTACTTTTTCCTTTTTTTATTGGATTTTACTGATTTTGTGGAGATGAACGGTCAGGATTGGCTGCCACGCACGAGGCGTGGGGCCCACAGATAGATGCCTTCACCGGAACCACCATCCCTAACGACGACGTTTCGAGCGGAGATGACAATGAATGCGGTGAGGGTATCGAGGTTTGCGCGTTTGATAATCGGGGCGTGGGAAGGAGCTCCGTGCCAGTCCAAAAATCCGAATACTCGTGAGTTTCCGAGTTTCATTCCGTTACAATTTTCATTTGATTCCGCATTTTGGATTGAATTTGGCACCTTTTTTTTTGTCTTTTTAATTTTGAAGGTGATTCCACTGATTCGATTTCTTATTTTGTTCTTTTGTTGAGTGGTTGTACTTTGAGCCACGCTTGAGTTTCATTAAATGGGAAAATCGTAGACAATTAGATTTTTTGCTAGAATTTTGTTGTGATAATGAGATGAAATTGTTGTGAGTCCCACCATTGGATGAAGAAGTGGTCTCCACCATTCTCTACTTTAGCAAAGGTTCTAGTTATCCTTTGTTTTTAACTGTGCGACCATTTTTGTTTTCTTTATAGATTTATCTATCTTGTTTGCAGCACACTTAGGATTACAAATTGAGGAAATTTTTATTGGAAATACAAAAAATTTAAGTTTTCAATACTTTTATTTTACATTTATTAAATAAAAAAATTTAAAACCTTCCACTAATAATAAGTTTATCAAAGGGCACATATTAGCTAAACTCTTTCTTTATTTATGTTCTCCAACACCTTTGTCAATTTTGAAATGAACAAAGTGGAATGGAAGTTTTGTTGAAGGTTATGGATTCTGGCTTGTCTTGATTGGTGATTATTATTGGCTGCAGAACCACGATCATGGCGAAGGATGCAATTGCATTGTTAGATCATCTAGGTTGGAAGAAAGCCCATGTTTTTGGGCACTCAATGGGTAAGTACTAGTCTTGGATAGTGAAATTTTCATTTGGGGAATTTTGGAGTAGGTTTCTGCATTAATAAATTAATCCCAAATATAAACTTTATGTTGATTAAGACGATTCCAAAATGTAGCTGATATATATCCTCCTGAGATGATTTCTTGAAAATTGAATCGGTGCTTTGGAAGATTAACATGCTGCTGACAACAGCATCTTTTGCTTATGATTTAGATTTGAGAGAATTTATATTGCCACTCTTATTTTGATCATGACACTCTTTATTAATGACACTTTTACATGATTTTTTTAAACATATTCATGTAATAGTCAATGGAAATAGGAGTGACTATCCTTTCCTTAGATTTGGTTGTGATTCTATTTTGTATTATAGAAAAATCTGCTTTCTGGTTTTGTTTATATGTACACAATTTTAATTACTTTTCCCTATCATAACAGGAGCTATGATAGCTTGTAAAGTAGCAGCATTGGTTCCTGATAGAGTTCTCTCCTTGGCATTGCTCAATGCAACAGGGGGAGGTTTTCAATGTTTTCCAAAGGTATTTTTGTATAACTATATCTTTCAACACTTGGTCAATCTAAAAAGTAATTTGGTTTGTTTTTAGATGAAGGATTTCATTTTTTTTCCAGTCAACATTTTAGACAGAGTTATGTACAATTTATATTACAAAGTTTAATTTCTCACTCATTCTCTGCCCGTCAGTGATTTAAGGGAACAAATATCATAAATTTTTGTACTCCCTTCTAACTATCAAACCAGCTCGGGTCAGGATGTGGCATGTGTGAACTTGCATACCATAAATTTGTTTATACCCTATTCTTGTTTTTAATTCGAATTTTGAGCACAATAAGGCAATTCTTTTAGGAGACATGTTGAAAACGTCTCTTTCCATAAAACAAGGGGTGTTAAATGAGAAAAAAAAGGAAGAAAGTGCATTTGTACATGTTCGTAGTGCATCCGTATTATTCCTTCTTCCTTAGATTCTTGCTTTCCATTGTTATTATTAAAAAGACCTTTCTAACGATCACCAAGGCACAAAAATTTTGACCAAGGAAAAAGCCCCATTGAGTGTGTGCCATAGGCTTATAGCACATGTCAATCACGATACAGTTTCAGGCTTATAGCACATTGTAAAGATTCTTTTTTTCCTTCTTCCTTTTTATGTTTTGTTTTTTGGGTATTTTGGAACCTCATGCAACTATGCAGGCACTCACACTCCATGCTGCTGTGTAGGTAGACAATTCACTGACCAAACTTGCCAGAGAAATTTTTTATGGCATTAAAAATTCTATAAACTTCCCCATTTGCTGGGTTGAAAGAAACAGGTTTATGAACTATAATAATTTTCTTTACAACTGGGGCAAAGGGAAGAAAGAGAAAAGAAAAGTACAGAAATCTTAGCTATTGGGGGAAATGGGTAATTTGTAGACTCATCAATTGTTTATATGTTCACTAATCTGTATTTGACGTTGGGTTATGATATATTCAATCTGATCCATGGCATATAAGATTTATAGGCTTTTACCATGATTTTTAATTTATGTCCACGAACGTAGTTACAATAGCTAAAATCCTCATTATCTTTCCTTTTTCTCCCCTTCTTTTCATCAGCTTGACCGACGAACATTCTCTGTCGCTTTCCGTTTCTTGAAAGCAAAGACTCCTGAGCAAAGGGCTGCTGTTGACTTGGACACCCATTACTCACAGGTAAAACATTTCTTGTATTAGTTGATTATATCCTCTTGATAATCTGTCGCCATAAAGTATAGTTGAAAAGGCCCAATCTTTACGAAAGTGTGGAAGGAGAATTAATAAATTGAATTACTTAGGCTGTACACAAACTATAGATCTATGTTCATGAACATTTTATTTAAAAAATGCAGGAATATCTTGATGAATATGTTGGAACCGAAAAGAGGAGAGCAATATTATATCAGGTATGATATATTAAATATAAGCTTTTAAGCTAAGCAGTTGTTGTGGAAACCTATGTATTTAGTTTCTTTCTAACTTAAACTTTTGAAACATAATTTAAATATTTAATTTACAAAAGTTTAACTTTGCAAATATTTTACAATAAAACATTAGCTTTTATTCAATTCTCCATTTCCTTGCCCTATATTGAAAAATAATCATGTAGACATTCCTTTCTGTTTTTTACCCTTTCAACTCCTGGACACCCTTACATGGATCACATATTACTAATCATCATGCAATGCCTGTTTAAGCATTCAGAAATTGTTTTCCTAAGTTATCCTAATTCAATTTCACTATTTCTCTCAGCAATATGTCAAATGTATATCATCATCTGGAATGCAATCTAGCAGTGGTTTTGATGGCCAAATGCATGCATGTTGGACACATAGTGTGACTCAACCAGATATTGATGCAATGAAATCTGGAGGTTTTCTTGTTTCAGTCATTCATGGAAGGTGAATAACTGCAGACATTTATGTAATATGTAATGTAATACTATTTTGACACTTGGTCATGTTAAGATTACTCTGACAGGCCAAATAATGCATGAGCTCTACGTTCACACAGAGTTCATGTGATTTGCACTGCTGGCTTTAGTAATCAGATCAAATCACGAAAATCATGAAGCATATTGCAATACATACCTCCAAACCCAAAATTTCGTTAATACATTGCTGGCTTCTGGAACCAGATTGAATCACGAAAATCTTACCGTGATTCATATGATCATAACTGCACTGTTATGTAATATTGCTTGTCAGCTAGTCTGCAATATTATCCTTACAGAGAAGCGAAATTAAAATTATGCATGAAACATACACAGAATTATGCATGAATATGCGTACACATGCACAGAGAATTCATCTTTGACAAGGTTTTTATCCTATAGATTCTGATTATACATTTCCTGCACATTCAGGCATGACATAATTGCTCAGATTGATCATGCAAAGAGACTTGCTGAGAGGCTTCACCCGATAGCCAGAATGGTTGATCTTCATGGAGGTCATTTAGTGAGTCATGAGCGGCCTGAAGAGGTATATTATGCAAGTAAAAGATGTGATAAATACCTGATTACTTGAGTTCTGTAAAAGTAGCATGTCGTACTTTGCCTGTTCAGATTGGCATTTGTAGTATTTGCAATGTTTGATACTGGAAATGAACTTAAAAGAATTTAAAATTCAGGTTAATCAAGCACTGTTTGACTTGATCAAGGCAGCAGGAGAGAATAAGAGCCCACATGATTGGACTAATTTGTCGACGAACCAATCTTGTAAGTATTCCATATTGAAAGGAATTCTTTCTCTTGCACTATGCTATTTGGCATGAGCTCACATAAGTGCCATCAATGTTTCCTGTAGCTCGTTAAGCTCCAAGAGGAGATGGACCCACATTGGTGGGTGTTGGGGCACATTTTCCGACTCAATACTATATTGCTATATTCACATTTTCCCATTTTTGTGCATCAATTGCTAATTTGCCGAGTCGACCTAAGAAGCTTTTCCCCATAACAAGGTTGATTGAGTAAATTCCAATTCTAACTAACCATAGCTAATCCTTCTCTTCCCAGTCACAAACCCATTTCACTGACTATGTTAAACTATTAATTGTTTTCTACTTGGCTAGATGACTTAATTAGCACCTAACAGCCTGAGCCTCCACATATACACAGCAAAGAGCCATTTTTCAGTGCATGCCTTGTCCCAGATGGATTCACGGGTGAATTCCTATGACATGAACTAACTGGCTGCCGAGCACACTGAAGGAATGACGATATTTGCACTGACATTACCACTGCCTGCCTTTGGAAGTTTACTAACAATAACAAAACAAATGTTTAAATTTAAAAAAAAATATATTACCAAGAAGGTTGACCAAGAGGTTTTCCCTCCCTAGGCCACTAAAACTTTTCTGGGCATGTGAGTTTCAGTGAGTGAGCATACTGTCTTATATCACATTCATCCTTATTTGAAAAATAAACTACTAGTCAATAAGAGTGCAATGTGCTCTGAAGGATCTATTTTTAGGCTACTCAGATATCTCATCAATCCAACTATAGGCTTATGTGGCTAAAGTTACAATGATTATGGAAGAGTAACATGTCATTCTTAATTTGCTTACTTGTTAACTTGAATTTATTCTGATATGTTACATAATGGTTTTGTGCAGGGTTGAAAGAGAACAGAATGTTATTTCTCAGAACAATTCAGGGTGGAAGCCGTGTCTCCTTTAAATTTTCCCTAATAGAAAAACTCTATCTTTGCCTACTATACTTGTTTGGTATCCTCGTTTTAGCATTCGAGAACGGAAGAAAGCTTCTAAGAAGCTTAAAACCAGTTCGAGTTGGATGTTCCCCTTCATATGTTAATGTTGATAGTTCATAACCTCTTCTTTTTTGGTAATTATTTAGTTTTTCTGCACAACAATCCTTACATGATTACTTTTTTTTTTTTTTT
>NC_029790.2:127220461-127226032 GCF_000816755.2 Arachis ipaensis
CTAAAGAATTCTTAACTCCCTCTCATTGCAGGTGGTTGAATATTTAATTTTTATATCCTCAACGTGAGAGATCTCAGCACTCGTTGTGCAAGATGAGGCTCATGTATTGCGGCAATGTAGATTCTGTGTTTTCTACAGGAGTAAAGGGTTTCTTCTTAGGAAAAGTTCGAAGAGGATTCTAGCGTGACCTAACATTTCCCTTCATTGGCTAAATTCAGAGTCAGAGAAGATGATGGATGATTATCATTCATTTTGTATACCATAATTTTATATTAACAATAACAATTATCCCCAAAAAAAAAAAAAAACAGAGAGAGAGAGAAAGTATAGTTCCTCCCTACCAATTACCAAATACTTTTGTGAAAATTGTATATTGGATAATGTAAAGCAAACCTAAGATACCTTGAAATGAAAACCTTTAGAATTAAATTTTAATAAATTCTTAATTCTTAATTTACCTGATTCTGAATCATTCGAGTGTTTGTTTCTTAAGGCTATCTTGGAAACAAAATGTGTCACAAATAAATTAACTCAAACATTTAATTTAAGGAGATTACTGAGGTACTTATGAAGATACAGAGTAGTGATTGAAAAATTATTGAGCCTTATTAATTAAAACCAATTTTAATATTAAGCAATTAGTTAGATCAAAAGTCCTGATAAGATCATGAAGCTCATTCTAAGGCTGAACTATTTCATAATTTTACTTGTGTAGCACCATACCTTTTAGTAGATGATGTAACTAACATTAAGAATATTTAAGACCATATGTCACCTTTTACAAGAACAAAAACTCCAACAAATTTGTATTTTTAAATACACTCTCTATCTTAGACTTGTCTCTTACTCCAAACATATTCTTATAAATAACTATATCAATCTAAGAGACTTGTAAGCTAGTGTAAGAAATGTTAAATTTGGGGGTGAAAATATGTTAGTACGAAAAGCCGTTGTCATGGACACGAAACAAAATCAGAATAACCCTGTAATAATGGTTCAAACTTGAAACAAATTCATGCATGGGAAGAGAAAACATAATAGCTAAACAAAGCCTATGCCGGACGAAAGAGGTTTTAACCATAATATGAATTTCTCATTCTAGCACGTAACTACTCCAAAAGAAACGTAATTTTTGTTTTCTAAACTTTGTACGTAAATCCATATGATATATATTGGCATGGTTTGTTATTCATCCTATTATCCTAAACCATAAATTAGAGAGAAAACGTACCAGGTACTTTGGTTACTGAGACAGAGATGATGATTCTGGCAATGTTGGCTTGCAAACATTGAAGAAAAGAGTTCACAACACACAGCTCAAATAAAAAGAAAAAAAACAGAATGCAGAGAATATTTGTTATGCTCAATAATATGCCTTGGATTTGGACGAAAACTTGGAATATATTCTTATGGAATATACTTATATGCTCTCAAGTCACGTTAAAAGTGTCTTTTTTTTTGTCATGAGTTACGTTAAAAGTTAAAACTCCAATAAAGCTCAAATGGGCCCAAATAGTCTGCCTCTACGTCATTTTGGGCTCCATTTGGGCTTTGGTCCCCACACATTTATTTTATTTTTTATTTTTCAATTCTTTTCCTCGTCACAAAATTCAGAATGCAAAACAATCAAAGTGATAAATGTAAAGGTTAGTTAGGTAAATTCAGGTGTTAAGCTGGCTAGAATTAGTAACAACTATATTTAGTTGGAGACTCTTTTGTGTTGGTTAAGTTAGCTATGTTTAGAAATGTAATATAAATATCTCTGTGTAGTTGTATTATGCAGAACAACATAATCGCTCATTTGTTCAAGTACTTTAAATTGATCTCTAATTTTTTTTTTCATATCAGACAAATTAGTCTATAATAAAAAAAAAGGCAGTCATTCGTAAAATAAAAAAATATATTATAATGACAACATCAACAACCATATTTTATAAATTAAAAAAACTATTTTATCTAATACAAAACTGATGAGATGGCAATTTAAAATACACACTCCAAATCAATTTTGATAAACTCTCATGTAAAACTAAGATCAATACTCATCCAAATAAGTATATAGCATTTCATCCTTCTTAGATTTGCGCCTACTAAGTAATGCCTTCAAGAGGCGTTTACTTTTACTAGAAGGTTCCATTTCTCTGTTTTCCGCTTTTTCTCCTGCAAAACGCATTGAAGCTGATTTCCTAGGTTCCGAAGCATTCTGCTAAACACATAATTACAAAATAAAGAATAACTGTCAAATAATTAACTAAAGAATTTAAACTTAAAAATAAAAGTATGATAAGTGTACATTAAAAATCAGCTTCCAAATAAAACATACAAAATACATTTTAATAATATATTTATATGTAAATACATAGTAGTTAATTTGGTGACAAATTTTTAGTTAGGTGTATTTTTAAAGAAGAGTAAAAGAGATGCATTATATTATGGGTACGTATCCAAATAAATTTTAAATTAAATAAAATTATTTTATTTTTTAAAAAAAATATTTTTTTCACTTAAAAAAGTAGATCCAAACTAGCACTATATCGAGTTGACTTACTCTTAATTTTGCATTATTAGAGGGACTTGGTGTGGTTGCTGTGCTGCTTTGATTACTTGTCTTGTTTGGTGTTGTAGGTCTACTTGAGAAAGATCCAGTACGTAACAGTGGAAATCTGTGTGGTGAAACCGAATTCTTTTCTGCAAAAGCTCATATTAGTGAAGAATTATTATAATATTAGTGAAATTATGAATGTACCTAAATCTTTTTTAGGCAAGGTTGAAGTTGAAGTGAATGCAAAAGCTCCGGGTCTCTCACGTTGTAAAGGTGAAGGGGAACGCCCTTTATTGCTACATCATGGTCAAGAGTCACAACATGTCTTCTATTTTTATTTAGAAATTAAAAGCAACTAGAAATGTTTGAATTTGAAATTACCTGACTGTGGATGAAGGCGTTTCCCTTATTGTAGCTCGAACAGCTTTGTATTGCAAAACAAATTAGAAACATAATTAAGTATAAATAGAAGGTTTAATTATTCTGTTGGTCTTTATAGTTTTGCGAAATTTTTAATTAGGTCCTTGTACTTTTTTTTTCCTTTTAATTGAGTCCTTGCACCAAATTTTTTTTTAATTGGGTCTTTACACTTTTTTTTTCCTTTTATTTGGTTCCTGCACTAAATTTTTTTTTAGTTGAGTCCCTATAAAATTAAGTCAATTACTACTAAAAGGGACCTAATTGAAAAAAAAATAGTGTAAAAATCCAATTAAAAAAAAAAATATAAAGACCTAATTAAAAATTTTGCGAAACTATATGAGCCAATAGAGTAATTAAGCATAAATAGAATGAAAACAGTAGAAATGATAACAGATACCATTCCTGAAGTGATGCCAATCATCTTCATCATCAAGGCTGCATCCTAAATATTTCATTCTTCTCAAGCTGGCACCATTCATGCTCTCCCCAACTGAATTTATGATGAATAATAATAAAACAGTTTTTGGTTTTGGAAAACAAAATGTGATATAAATAAATAAACTTGCCTGGCAAAATATAACGCTTATGATATTTTGGAGCACTAATCACCAATGATTGTTGGGTTCGTCCCTCGTGATCCATAAATGCTTCACACGTCCTTATTCTCTGTATTATTAATTAAGAAAGAAATTCGTAATGTTAAGGAGATAAAAAATAATCAACATAAACAGTTTAAATTTGACGGCAAATACTTTTTGAAAATTTAATTTTGATGTACTAATAGTATAAAATACAATAATTCAATCACAATTGTTTTTTTGAACGACCATTCACGTGGTTAATATAAAATGTACTTATTTTTATAAATATGACGTTATGCGATTGAATGTCAATGTAAAACAGTTTTACACTAATAATACATCAAATTAAATTCTACTCTTTAGTTAGCAAAAATTTCCGAAGAAAAACATACCTGTTGAATGCAAGAAAGACGAAGATTTGCTTGAGAAAGTTGAGAAACCTTGTCATCCAACAAATCATTAACCTTAAATGTCACAGACCCTAAATGGTCCACCGTATTCACAAGAGCTTTGATGGCATAATCCTTCAATGTTTCTATCACTCTGAAAACATCAACATATAATTAATTAGCTTACACACCAACCAATCCAATTAATTAATAAATTAATTTAACTCACATCTCTTTCTGCTCATCATTGTTGTATGAGAGCTCAAAATATTCAGCTGCTGAGTATAATTGTGTTCTCAGATTCTTCAAATCCTGGGAATATATATAGGTGAAAAAATGAACTTATGTAATATGTACTATTTATTTAATACCAATTTAATTAAAACAAGATTTTCACGCTTGAAATTCCAATATTTTCTAGAGTCCACTTACTTAATTAAGAGTTACATATTTCAAATCAAAATCAATAGTTCAACAAATTTAATGACAATGAAAAACAGGGAATCAAGTAGAGGACAAAATTACAAAAAACTAGAACATAATCAAAGTTTTACCTGTAAACTATCATCAAAAAGCAAGCTCTGCTGCATGAAAACCTCATCATAATTAGAGGACACCCGATATACCGGCGCCGGCGGCGGAGGTACCACCGCCGGCACAGAAGTTGCAAATTTCCCCATGAATGAAAATCAATGGAAAAAGTTTTGGCCGATTCTTATATATCTATAAAAAATGGCAAAAAATTAAAAGAGATAATGAGACATTATTATCAAGGAATATGTATCTGAATTCTGAAATAGTAGATGTGAACGTGCATAAACATTAATTTTAAGAAAATCAGCAGAATGTAACGTGGTAACAACTAACATATACTAATATTATAGTATAACGCATGCAATCTTTTTTATTTAAAAATCTTCCAAAATTCACAGCCTTAACAGCTTCAAATCTTTTTAAATTTTCAATAAACATAGGCAAAGTTAAATCAAAAGGGTAACTTCATTATGTTAATAAATTAAAAAATGGCTACTCTTTATGTTAACTAATTGGTTTACTAGAGAATCAAATTGTTTATATGCAAACCCAAAATACAGAAACTATCTAACCTTTGTTGTATCTCTATTCAGTTGAGATTCATGATGTTGTTTGTTTTAACTCATGAGTGGTATGGAATACAAGGACGACACATTAATTTGAACCAAAGTGGTGAGAGGGAAGAAGAAAAAAGAAAAGTCAAAAGGAGCACGTTGTGGACCAACCCTTCATTCACTCCAACACTAACGAGAGTGGTTTGGTGGTACTCGATGTGTTTGACTAAGCATGAACAAAAGAAAGTGACGCATCAAAGTTTCTAACAAGCCAACCACTAAAGTTGGAGATTTATTGAGAAAAGTAGTGTCATCGAGACAGAAACATAGGGAGGAATATAATAGTGCACATAAATCATAATGCCATTGTCATAGGTAGAGGAATTCGATAACAATAAATGGGAACTTTGCTTTCTTTTTCATTAGTCATTTCATTTACAGGAATATTATATAAAAAATATTATTTATACCTATCAAAATCAACCACTAAATAAGTTATTATATATTTATATATAAACAATGTGTTTTTAATTTATTTTTAATATCTATAA
>NC_029790.2:127226202-127226542 GCF_000816755.2 Arachis ipaensis
TTTGAAAATGTGCAAGAGATGCAGCTAATAAACATGATAAATTTTGATACTTCATCAAATTTGAGTCAATCTTTAGAAACACTAAAACTACTGAAAAGATAAAGTTTTACTTAACACATAAAGACTACCATGACCATATCCAAACGTGTCACTTTGAACTTTTAATAATTCTATATCTCACACTAGTTATATCTAAATTTCTTAGCACTAACAGAGTTACTAATGAGTATTGAGTATTGAGTATTGACTTTATATGATACTAATGCATTATAAGAAACTAACATACTATTAATCTATCCTTTTATACATTAAGTATGAATTTTAATAATAAATTTGATTT
>NC_029790.2:127226601-127227472 GCF_000816755.2 Arachis ipaensis
GGTGTTATATAAAAAAACCACCGAGCCTAATGGATAGATAGAAGATAGACATAAATAGATGCTAATGAGAAAAGGTTAGAAGAGAACATTCATTCCCTCGATTTCTTTGCTTCGAGAAACAGAAACTGAGTAGTGGTAACCACTAACCACTGCTCATCATTGCCATCTTATGGGCTCCATTTTTTTTTGCTTCCATCAATTTCGGGAGTTACTTAATTAGATCTGAAAAGTGAAAAGGCAATGACTATACACACTAGTGTTTTGCTTTTACCTTTTTGGGGTTTCTGACCGTATATTTTTTCAAAGTAAATTATTTTTAAAGCAAATTCTCATCATGTTCTTAAAATTGTGTTTTGGACAATTAATGGTAAGTAATGAATGTTATTTTTAAATTTTCATACGAAATTAAAAATAATAAAAAATAAAATTGTCCAACACAAAAATTATAGAATACTAATTCGATAAAAAAATGTCATATACACAAAAAGCCACTATCAAATTATTCACCCTATGTATTTTGTGTTTAACTTATCACCCTATTTATTATGACTGATTTTTAGTGTATTCGTTGGATGGTTTTTTTTTTATATTTCAAAAGTGAGTGAGGGGATAAGGAATCATGCAGTTGATATAGAAAGGTTAGCAAAGCAGTTGATATGCAATAATAACTAGCATAGGCAAATGACAAATAGTTCTTTATTTTTGGACTTGACAAATTTAAATCCTTTTCTAATTAAACAATGTCACTTGCCGAGTTCTCGGTGTCCATTATGAAATCTGATAATAATCAGTGCCATTGTTTGCGGCAAAGTGGATGGTCCCTGGATTGCCCCTCCACCATGTTTCTTTCTAAATTTTTTTTTAAAACAGC
>NC_029790.2:127227623-127243891 GCF_000816755.2 Arachis ipaensis
TCGATCCTAAAATGAATAAAAGTCCATTCAAGAGAACTGACCTCATTTACACATACCCAATCTCATAGAGGTTAGACGCAACGACAAACAACTCAGTTCTACTTATCTAAATAAGTAACTAATTCCTAAAATATCTTCCATTTATTAGAAAGGAGGTATCAATAACTTCCCTAGAAAAAGGAAACCGTCATCCACCATCAAAGGTAGAATTACTCTAAAAAATGATTATCTACTCTACTATAAATATACTGACATTATCGGGTATATTTAGAACCTAATCTACTAAAAACCTGCTTAAACCCTTATTAACTTAAGTATCAGAGTCCCTTACAGGTACACTCCCACCTCCACACAAGGAACTCGGGCGGCGACACTTCGATACCAGAAGAAATCGAACACTACCTAAAAAGGAGTCTGGATCTCACTTCAGGCCCAAAAGCAACCCAATTTCAGGTAACCCTCGAAACATTGGCACTGTTGTCGGAGACCTAAAAGTCTACACCCTACCATGGCGGACAATCAGTTTGAAGACGGATACACAGTATTTAAATCAGAACCAAAATCTCAAAATGATGACCAAGCACTCATCATACCCCTCCAACATAATAGAGAAGGTGGTCCTAATAGGGAGGGAATATCGGGAAACTCCTACCTAGGAGAATTAATTCAGAAATACACCACCAGAGAATGAAGAACTCCTGCATCCCACAGAAATCATGGGACTCGTACATGGGTACCTTGGTTGATTAGAGCAATTTGAGCAAGAGATCGAGCGACAAAGGAAAGCCGAAAGAGTCTTACGAAAGGAGGTGCAGCGACGAAGAGAGTTAGAAGAAAAGCTCTCAAGACAAGAAACTGACCTTCGAAATCGGAGCAACCGTGGAGATCGGGAGGAAAGCCCTCTTAGAGGAGAAGATGCATTCATAAAACAGATCATACGGGCTAGGGTCCATAGGAACTTCAAAATCCCTGACATGGACCTCTATGATGGAACGACCGACTTGAGACACCACCTCAGTAATGTTAAAAGTCAAATGTATTTGGCTGATGTGTCCAATGCAACTCGCTGCAAAACTTTTTCGACGACGTTAACCAAAGCGGCGATGAAGTAATTTGATAGCTTACCACCTAGGTTAGTAATTTGTTTCGACAACCTTGGAAGAAAGTTTCTCATCCGCTTTTCAATTCAGAAAGATAAAGTCAAGAATGCTCTTAGCCTTCTAGGGGTTAAACAAGAAGTCAGAGAAACTCTCCCAGTTTATAACGATTCAACAAAGCTTGTTTGGAGATTCAAAACTTACCTATAGAAGAAGTGATAATGGGTTTGGTTAACGGTCTCAGAGAAGGGCCGTTTTCTCAATCTATATCCAAGCGACATCCGACCACTCGGTACAAAGTACAAGAACGGGCAGAAAAGTATATCCACATATAGGAGAATTCCTAACTTAGAGAGCCAATTCCAAAGCAAAATATTCCTTATCAAGCTCGGGATAAAGATAAATAAGCAAAGGAAAAGTATGAGTACAACTCGGACAAGTCTCGAAGATACCACAACTACACACCGCTCTGAGTTTTTCTTGTCAACATCTACAGGGAGATTTGCCATACTGAAGAACTTCCATCCCTCACCCCATCAAGAATAAGAAAGCTGAAAGTCAGATGAAATACTGTGAGTATCACAAACTATATGAACATTCTACCAATGAGTGCTATGACTTAAAAAATGTGATAGAAAAACTGACCAGAAAAAGTCGGTTAAAAAGATACCTCGTAGAAAGATCAGACGATCCAGGAAAACGGAAGAGGGGTGATGAAGACAGAGATCGACGAGATCGGCCACCACAAACCCCTGATAGACACATCCACATGATAGTTGAAGGATTTGCAGTAGGAGGGATAACCAAGTCTTCTCGTAAAAGACATATAAAAGAAGTCTACCAAGTCGGTGAATAATACGAAGTTCCCTATTTACCCACAATCTCATTCACCAAAGAAGACGTTCAAGGAGTAACCCCTGGCTATGACGATCCTGTTGTGCTTACAATGATAGTTGCCAATACAAACCTTCACAGAACTCTGGTAGATCAGAAGAGCTTGGCCGACATATTATTCAAACTTACTTTCGACAAGCTCAGGTTAGAAGAGAAAGAGCTAAGAGCCTATCCCGACAATCTTTTTGGATTAGGAGACACGCCCATCCGACCTCTTGGCTTTATCTCCTTGCATACCACTTTTGGTAAAGGGTTGAAGTCTAAAACTTTGTGTATAGACTACATTGTGGTCGACGTAGCATTAACTTACAATGCATTGATAGGTCGGACAACTTTTAACCGACTAGCTGTAGTCATTTTCACTCCTCATCTCTTTATGAATTTCTCGACTTCAGAGGGAATCGCTACCATAAGAGGAGATCAAAGGTTGGCGTGAAAATGTTATAATGAAAACTTAAATCTACGGGGAAGCATTAAGGGAAAAGAAATCAATACCATTGAACTGGGTGGTGTCCGAGCACGAGAAGAACTATGACCTCAACCTAGTGGAAAGACCGAAAAGGTTCAAATTGGAGATCAAGCAGAGAAAACAACAAGCATAAGAGCTAACCTGGATATAGAATTGAAAACAAATTTTGTTAAGCTCTTAAAACAAAACTCCAATCTCTTTGCTTGGAAAGCCTCCGACATGCTCGAGATACACTTCGACCTCATGAGCCACAAGCTCGCTGTCTCCTTAGGCTCATGACCTATTCAACAAAAGGGACGAAAGCTTGGTCCTGAAAAAGCACAAGTTGTGGAGGAGCAAGTACAAGCTTTATTAGAAGCCGGATTTATAAGAGAGGTAAAATACCTTTTGTGGCTAGCTAACATGGTACTCGTGAAAAAACAGAACGGGAAGTGGAGAACGTGTGTCGATTACACCGACCTCAATAAAGCCTGTCCTAAAGACCCATACCCACTTTCCAACATTGATACCTTGGTGGATTCAGCTTCAGGGTATCGATACTTGTCTTTTATGGATGCATACTCGGGGTACAACCAAATTCCGATGTATAAGTCGGACCAAGAGAAGACCTCTTTATCACCTTAAAGGCCAACTATTTTTATGTGGTGATGCCCTTTGAATTAAAAAATACTGGAGCCACATATCAATGCTAATGAATAAGGTGTTTTCATCCCACCTTGGTAAGTTAATGGAGGTCTACGTTGATGACATGCTTGTCAAAACAAAGGAGGACACTAATCTCTTGTTTGACTTAACTGAGGTGTTCAACACAATAAGAAAGTATGGGATGAGACTAAATCCCTCAAAGTGCATATTTGCAGTAGAAGCCGGAAAGTTTTTAGGCTTCATGTTCACCCAAAGGGCATCGAAGCCAACTCAGAAAAATGTAAAGCAATACTCGAGATAAAAAGCCCGACTTATCTCACGAAAGTCCAATAATTGAATGGAAGATTAGCAGTCTTATCCAGATTCTTGGCAGAATCAGCCCTGAAGTCTCTACCCCTGTTCTCAATACTCAAGAAAGGGTGTAAATTTGAATGGACTAAAAAATGTAAGCAACCTTTTCAAGACTTCAAAAATTTCCTGAGTCAACCACCAATACTCACCCGACCTGTTTCAGAAAAAGAGCTCCTACTGTACTTGCAGTTGCAAGTAAGGCCATAGCCTCAGCTTTAGTCTGAGAAGATGAGAACGGACAACAACTAATTTATTTTGTTAGCAAGGCTCTACGGGGGCAAAACTAGACTATCAGAAAATAGAAAAGTTTGCATATGCCCTTGTGCTCACTTCCAGAAGGATCTGACCTTATTTCCAAACTCATACTATAAAAGTCTGAACCAATCAACCTATGAAGCATATCGTCCAAACGACAGATACTACAGATCGGATGCTTCAGTGGGCAACAGATTTGTCCGAATTCGACTTAAGGTATGAAGTTTGGATAGCAATCAAATCCCAATATTTGGCCGACTTTGTGGCTGAGTACACCGGAACCCAGGAAAGTCTTACAGCCTAAAATTTATATATAGATGGATTATCTAATAAAGCTGAAAGTGGAGTAGGAGTCATTCTTGAGAATGAAGAAGGAACTCAGATAGAACTTTCATTGAAATTTGAGTTTCCATCGTCTAACAATCAAGCAGAGTATGAAGTATTACTTGCTGGCTTGAGGTTAGTCAAAGAGGTCAGAGCTGTAAGGTTGATTGTGTTTAGCGATTCTCAAGTAATAACCTCTCAAGTAAATGGGACTTATCAGGCTAAAGATCCCAACATGAAAAAATACTTGAAAGAAATACTGGAGCAATTAGCTCAATTTCTGGAAGCAGAGGTCCGACATATAACTCGAAAATCAAATATCCGAACTGATGTCCTCTCCAAGTTGGCCAGCACCAAGCCAAGAGACAACAATAGAAGCTTGATCCATGAAACTCTCCAGACACCATCAATGGCCAAAGAAATTCACAAGTCGGACACAATGGCAGAATGGCTATCTCCAATCTAGGTTTGGGTTGGATGACTCCCATCATCGAATACCTTAAATTCGATATCATCTCTAAAGAAGAAAGGAGGTTCACAAAGGGAAGCACAAAACTACACCTTGGTTCACAACATCCTCTATAGAAGGGGAATATCTACACTGCTATTAAAGTGCGTCCCGACCTTCAAAATTAAAGAAGTCTTAGAGGAAATTCACAGTGACATATGTAGAAACCACTTAGGAGCACGATCACTAGCTAAGAAAGTGATCCGAGCTGGCTTCTTTTGACCGACCTTACAAAGACAGGCAGCTTGGCCATTTGCTAACTTCCATGTGACACCTCTTTTGAAAAGCTCATTAGCATTACCTCACCTTGGCCATTTGCAAAATGGAGGTTTAGACCTCCTCGGACCATTCCCACAAGCACCAGACAGGTAAAGTACCTCATACTTATAATTGATTATTTCACTAAGTTGATAGAGGCAGAACCTCTAACAACCATCACAGCTCAAAGAAGTCAGAAATTTCTCTACGAGAACATTGCCATCCGGTTTGGAGTTTCACACTCCATCACCACAGACAATGAAATTCAGTTTACTGATTTAGCATTCAGAAGTTTGGTAGCAAGTCTCAAAATTAAGCACCAGTTCATGTCGATAGAATACCCCCAAACTAATGGACAAACAAAAGCTGCAAATAAGTTGTATTGGCCGGGCTGAAACACCGACTACAAGATGCAAAGAGAGCATGGGCTGATGAGCTTCCTCAAGTCTTGTGGGCATATCGGACAATCCCCCACTTAACAACTGGGGAATCTCCTTTCCGACTTGCTTATGATATAAAAGACATAATCCCTATAGAAGTCAATGAAGAATCCCCAAGGGTTAGATTCTATGACGAAGTAGGAAACGTCTGAGCTCAAAAGGAAGAACTTGATCTCCATTCAGAAGTTTGAGAACAAGCTCGGATAAAAGAGGAAGTATTAAAGCAAAGAATGGCCTTAAGGTATAACAAAAGAGTCATCAAAAGAAACTTCACCACAAATGACCTCATATTAATCCGAAATAACATTGGAACACAAAAGTCAGACGACAAAAAGTTGGCTGCAAACTGGAGAGGACATTACAAAATTGTTGAAGTCTTAGAAAAAGGTTACTACAAAGTGTCTGACCTAGAGGGGAACGAGCTTCCCAGGTCGTGGCATGCATGTAACTTGAAAAGGTACTATAGTTAAAAGCACATCTTACTCCCTGGTGTACTCTTTTTCCGACTTCATGGTTTTTTTCTGAGAAAGATTTTCCTTGAGGAGGTTTTAACGAGGCATCATAGCAAGGGCTAAGAGTTAATGATAAAGAAAACTCTTAGTATCAAAGTAACTTATGTAAATTATTTTCTCATTAATGATAGTTCATTTTTCTACTAAGTTTCAACTAAAATGCACTAATTTACTCTAAAAAAAACCGCAAAAATTATTGTCCGACCTAGGTGGTCGACAAGATAAAGCGACAAAATCCAAATTAGTGTAAGAAGTTATATAAGCAGATTGTAGTCTGACTTCATTAAAACTTAAAAAGAGGCAAGCCCAAAATGAATCGCAAAAATAACTTATTAAAACTGACTACTTAAAGTCAGAGCAAAACTAACTAAGGGAAGCATATAGTCCCGACCTTACAAAAAAGATCAATGTCGTGACTGACCTACTATTGACCGACATCTTTAGCAACTTAACAAAATTAGCATCAAAAGTTATCAGGTAACTTTAACAAAAATTTTATTAAGTCACAAAAAACTATGGAAACAACTACACTGACTAAAGGCAATCCAAGAAAAAAGACATTCATACAAAAAACCACCACAAATCATAATAGTTGGGAAAGGTTTTTTAAGAAACATAGCAAAGCAAAGAAATAAAATATCCAAACGATAACTATTATAAAAGGTTGTTCATAAAAGACCCACAAGTCGAGCCATTAGATATCACAAAGTAAAACTAAAAGGGAGGAAGCTGCTCATTGGAAGTCATGTTAGTGGTGTCTTCGGCCTGTACTGAAGAAGATAGGAGAGTTTCAGGCTGATAGGAAACAAGCTCGTCTTCCATCCGAGTCGGAAAGCTCTGAAAAGCTCTCTCAACTCGGACATCTGAAGTCTTTGGGTCGGGCATGGGAGTGTCTTCTTTGTTATCAGGAGCGGGGATGATCTTCCTATCAACCACGATCATATCAGGACTGATAAAAGAGAGGTCTACCTCATGAGCTATAACTCAAAACTGGGCCTTCAGGTTATCAACTAGTTCATCCATCTCCTAAGCTATAGTCTCCTCCAAGTCCGCATGCCTCTCCCTTAACTTAGCGACCTCATCCACCAAATCTAGCTTATCCCCGAAGACCCTGTTATAGCTCTCATCAGCCTTTTCTTTAAGCCCTTCGCCATGGCACAAGTGGCTTCGGATTGTTTCACCCTCTCTCGAGCCTTCGCAACGTCAGAAATAAGCACCTCTTTTTTTATCCTCCATCTCCTTTCTTCAGCCTTCTTTTTTATGTCCTCCGCCATGGCACAGGTGGCTTCAGATTGCTTCACCCTCTCCCGAGCCTTGGCAAGGTCAAAAATAAGGGTCTCCTTTTCCCCCTCCAACTCCTTTCAGAACTCCCTCAAAGATGCCATTTCAACTTGCACGTCAGCCAAAGAGTGCCAAGTGGCACCAAGGGGATTCTTCTCCAATTCCCTCAGCAAAGCAGAGCACACCCCGACCGTCCGAATTCCACCTCAGGCAAGTACTTGAAGATGGTTCTTTACAGAAACATCATCCATACTAATAAAGCTATGTGAAAGGATGTGTTTCTCACAAAATTCTATACCATCAAAGCCCGGTTCATAGATGCTTCCTGACTCAAAAGTCTTACGTTTTTTAGGCTTAGGCTCGGGAAAAAGGAGGCGCAAGGGGAATTGCTTGATTTTTAAAGTTAGAAGGAGGAGTAAGAGGAGGATGAGTTGGATCAGGAGTAACCTTAAGGGAGGCAGAGGCACCCGATTCCGACTTGGAAGGAGAAGGAAGATCGCCTGACTTGCCGGCTTCTTTTAGTTGAATAGTTTGGGTAACAACATTCTTCCTAGCAGAACAAAGAGTAGTTTTCATGGTAGCTGACTTTCCAATCATTTTTTCTGCACGACATCAAAGTTAGATCATATTAGCCAACAAAATAATCAATTAAATTGTAACTACAAAATGAAAAAATGCTATCTAACTCGGATTTGATTTGGCTTGGATTTTCTAAATATTGTTTGGTGTCCAATAAGGAGCTTGACCCCAACACTCTTGGAATAAGGCGACTACACTCTCCTCAATTTCATCCAAGTTGTACTTAATAACTACAGAGTTTTTCTCCCAATACAGGCTAAAAAGGGGTTTATCCCTCTCATCCAGAAAGAAAGGTCGGACACCCTCAACAAATCAGACTTTAAAGAAGTAATTTTTAAAGTCGTAGAAAGAGTCATAAAAGATGGCAAAGACCTTCCTCCCTTGAACAGCTCGGAAGGAGATATAACCCTGCTTCCTAGAACTAAAAAGTTTGGTAAATACAAAAAGGTAAAAGAAAACTTTAACAGAAGGAGGGACGTTGAGTTCACGACAGAGGAGTTGATAAATTTTTAGAAAACCCAAGAGTTGGGGTGCAGTTGAAAAGGAGCGACTTTACAGAGCCTAAGGACCTCGGACTCAAAGTCGGTGAAAGGAAGATAACCCCCAACTTTGTAAAAAAACACTCATACACATATATGAAATGACGTTTTGACTTGTCAAGTCGAAAAAAACAAACCCTTTCTTCAGGATTGACAACTATGACCTCATACCTATGCTCATCCTCCCGGTTTTCACACAACTTATAATACCTGCGAAGGGTCTCAGCATACTCATTATCAATAATGGTAACGGCAGAAAGAACAAATACATCTGCCCAAGTTAAGTCGGATGGGACTTTAGATAACATGTTGAGAATTACTGAACAAGACATAAAAACTACACGTACAATACAACAAAAGAATATCATCACAACAAGTCAGATACAACAACACAAGTATTCAGGCAAGTCTGTAGGAGGTCGGGTAGTCTTCAACAAACCCAAATAACGTTATATTTCTTACAACTTCTTGTACACAAAACAAATACACAGCATTACCAAACATGAAAATAGTGCCATCTTTAATAGATAAAATGGCACCATTTAAGGGCAACACAGAGAAAAATTTCACAGTCAGATTTACAGAGACAACAACAATCAAAATTTAAGAAAAAAATTTTTCAAATACACATCAAACGAACAAAGAATCTTGCTAAAATGAAAATTCAAGACAGAAGCATATCACCAAGAATGCAAATATAGAGAAGGAAGACCAACCTTGATTAAAAAGCGAAATGAAGCGCACACAAGCAAGTAAAAATACGAACGTTCCTCTAAAAAAAAGCATAAGAAAAGCCTTCAAAAGATAAGAAAATCTTGAATGAAAGAATGGTCACAGTAAAGAAGTTGAAAAATCTAAAGAGATGGAGAGGAATGAACAAAAACGTTTCAGAAGGAACAGAAAAGAAAAAAGAGAAAGAGTTTAGGTATTTATAAGACAATAGGGGTAAAAGAGTAATTTCATACCCCTTCATTTATGGCGCATGATTACCAAGGTAACCATAGGATAACGTGCACATAACTACGAAAAGACGTAACACCTCAAATTTTAAAACACATCGAGTACTCGACCTAGCCCCAAGGAAGGCGTTTTGCCCGAGCTGATGTTCTAATCCATAAGATACCAGTCTAACCTACAAATGCTCGAGTCCGACCTCATAAAACTTAGACTCAAGTAGGGGAACTATTCATACCTTGGTCCAAAAATATAGCCAAGCCCAAAATGAATAAAAGTTTACCTAAGAGAGCTGGCCTCATCTACACATACCCGACCTCATAGAGGTCGGGCGCAACGACAAACAACTCAACTCTATTTATCTGAACAAGTAACTAATCCCTAAGATATCTCTCATTCATCTAAAAAGGAGCTCTCAACAACTTCCCTAGAAAAAGGGAATGGTCATCCACTATCAAAGGTGTAACTACTCTAAAAGGTAGTTATCTTTTTTACTATAAATACACTGACATCCTCAAATATATTCAGAATCCAATCTACTAAAAGTCTACTTAAACTCTTTCTAACTTAAGTATCGGAGTCCTTTGCAGGTACTACTCCCACTTTCTCACGAGAAACTCGGATGGTGGCACTTCTATTATTATTATTATTATTATTATTATTATTATTATTATTATTATTATTATTATTATTAGTTGTTGTTGTTGTTGTTGTTGTTGTTGCTAATCCCAGGAGGAGGCTCCATGCAACCAGCTTTTGGGCTCTTGACCTTGTACTATAAAAATGGTCCTAGCCCAATATGCAATAGTAAGCCCATAAAGGATAACACTTCAAAAATAGAATCGAGCTGTCCATGGGCCCGCCATCTACTCCCCCTCTTTGGTGGGTGACCACTCCCCCTCCGTATGCACTTCTCCCCTTTCCACTATGCTACGCTTCATATCTTACAATGAATTTAATGATTAACAAGGCAAATTTAATTTAAAAATTATTACTAATATTTAACAGTTTGCTTAGTGAATTTTTGTAAGCAATTTATGACAAACTAATATATATAAAATCCTTGAAAAAGACATATATATAAATGGATATCACAATGTTTGTACATCTATCATATACACATTATTTTTTTACTTTTTGTATTTTGATTTAATAGTCATAATTCTTAGTTTGAGAAGACTTGAGGCAATAATATATAAAATTTTTAGATTCAATGATGATCTAAGTCAAGCTTAGTCTAAAAAGACTCGAAAAAAATAATATTTTATAAAATTTATTTAAATAGTAGAACTCCACTACAAAAAAATGATGAGTATCATCGGGTTTATCGTTAAAATTAGCGTCGATATGTAATAGCAGATTTAGCATCAGATTTTCCGACGGAAAGAAGAAAAAATTTTTCGCCATAAAAGGTTACCGTTGGAACAGATTTTTCGTCGCTAAATCCGACGGTAATTGTTGGGGTGAAGATAGAAGTCACGCACGCCAATTCTATCATCAGATTAGCGACGGCAAAATCCGACAGTATCTTCCTTTAATAAAATGCGTCATTTTCTTGAGATACCGTCAGAGTTGTTCAGCGCTCACCGTGGCCACCGTCGAAGCTTGCCATCGACGTCGCCATCGCGCCTGGAGCACCCACTATCACTGCCGCTGCATGTGCTCATCGAATCTGTTACTGCTGATGTCCCCGTCGCATCTTCCGTCGCGGTTGCTGTTCACATCGCTGTCACTGCCACCTCTGTCACCACGAAATATATATGAGATTGCAACCACTATCATCAGATTGATTTGTTGGTATGGTTATTATATTTTTCATATTATTTTACGAGTTTAACATTTTGCTAAGTTTTTTTTAATTTTGTGGTTAATATTATTAGGAGTAGCTGTGTTAATTTAATGTAAGTAAAAATTGAATTTGTCATGTCTCTTGTTAGTTTGGTTGAATTAAGAATTAGGTTTTAATTAATTGAAGTAATGAGTTTTACCTATTCTTTTAAATTAGTTTTCGAATTAGTTTCAGCTTGTGAATTTAATAAGTAATTCTTTTTATTAGGATGATGTTATTTCCTCTAAGCTCAATTGGAGTTTTCTTCTTTGTTGTCCTTGCAGTAATATTCTAGGTTGGTTTTCTATCTTTGAATATAATGAATTGTTTAAATTTTATGTTGGACTTACTTTTTCTAAAATAGAGTTTTAGGATAGAAGTGGGAGAAGGTCACGTAGTGACGCCTTCTCGAAATTGTCTTGATGTGATGAACATTGAAAAAAACGTGTTTGATAACATCATGCACACAGTAATGGATGATGAGTGAACAAAGGACAATGATAAGGTTAGGTTAGACTTGATGGACATTTGCAGGCGGCCAGATTTGAACTTAAAAAGACTTGATAACGAGCGGTGGACTAAACCAAAGGCGGTATTTGCTCTAACGAAGGTGTAGAGACAAAATATTTGTAAGTGGATTAGAGGATTAAGATTTTCTGATGGTTACACCTCTAACTTGGGCAGGTGTGCAAACGTGTCACAGGGTAGACTTGCTGGGTTAAAGAGTCATGATTGTCATGTCTTCATAGAGTCCTTGCTCCCTGTCATGTTCAGAGAACTTCCAATCAACATCTGGAAACCTTTCACATAAATAAGTGAGTTCTTTAGGGAGTTATGTGCTATGAAACTTAGCATTGATGACCTCACAGTCATGAAAAAGAACATTTCCATCATACTTTGTAAGCTAGAGAGGATATTCCCTCCATCCTTTTTTAACGTTATGAAATATTTAGCAATCCACCTACCATATGAAGCAATACTATATGGGCCAGTCCAATTTCGGTGGATGTACCTATTTGAGAGGATGATTGGTTCATTCAAGCGCATCGTGAAGAACAGAGCTCGGATTGAGGGCAGCATCTGCGTAGCATTCCTAGCTAAGAAAACTTTCGCATTTTGCTCATTCTATTTTCAGTCTCATATTGAGTCACGTAGAACAAGGGTTACAAGGTGAGAGGGAAGAATCCTTGTCAAGTGGAACAACATACCCAATCTTTGTTTCAGAAGGAGTTGCAATGGGTGCGGGTAGTGACTACTGGTTAGAATAGAAGGAAATCGATGCTGCACATCTGCATGTCTTTCTTAACTGTGACCAAATTTTACCGTACCTCATGTGAGTTTTTAAAGTCTTCGTAAATATTACAATTAGTAAGATACTAGCTTTTTAATCTAGTTAAAACTTTGTTATCCTATTCTATCGTGTAGGTTATTCCAAGAGGCAAATCCTGATATCCCATTGAATAATTTTCCATGTCGGTTCAGAGAATACGTCAGCGTTCAGCTAACTGACACTTAGTTGTGACCCAATGAATAAGGTCACTAGCTACCTGATATACAATGTTAACGAATATCGGTTCCATACCTTACAGTGGTCAATTAGAAAGAAAATAGATAACACCGGAGTTTGGGTTCGTGGGATTCAGGTGGAGGTCATTCAGATTGGTTTGGTGTATTGCACAACATAATTGAATTACAGTATTTCTGTCGCACTACGTACAAGGTGTGCATGTTTAAATGTGAATGGTATAATCCAAGTTTGCGACAAGGAACACGAAAGCATAAGGACTACGACATCACTGAAGTTAACGTAACCAGGAAATATAGGCACTATGATCCTTTTATACTACTTCAAAATGCACGGCATGTATACTATTTTCCTTATCTGAGTTCATGCAAGTCTAGTTGGGTGGTTGTGGTTAAGACTAAGTCAAGAGGCCGCATTGAGTCTGATGATAGGATAAAGGGTCAGAAACCTTACCAGATTGAGGACCGAACTCCTTCGAAAATGGTGGCTGATACCGGTGAGCCAATCACCCTGAGGTCTACTGTTATGCATGATGATATCATTGACCTTGGACTAGATGTCGACGCGCTTTCACCAGAGGACGACGATCTTCATGAAAAAAATGGGGTCAATGGTGATGAAAAAAAGGAAGACGAGTTTGATGATAATTAGAAAACTATATCGGAGGAGGAGGATGGTGAACCAGAGGAAGAATATGATGAATCTGACTAGGATTAATGTAAACATAGTTCTATGATATGTATTTCTTTAAGAAACTTTGCATATTTGTAATATATATTTCAGTGAATGTAAACATAGTTCTATGAATGTAACATAGTTAGCATTGATTCAGATATTTCAGTTACCATCATTCCGTATTTGTAATTTATATTTTTTGTATTTTACATTCGGTTTAAACATGGTTCTAAAAACTGGATTGGATTCGCCAGTCGAATCGGAAACCGACGATAAAAACGGTCTGTTCCGATGCCAAAAACCGCCAATTTGAAAACCACCTAAAAACCGCTGAACCAGACGGAATTTGGTTGGTTGGACCGGACCGAAAACTGGCCGATTCACTCTAAACGACGCCGTTTTGGTTAATAAGATTTTAAAATAAAAAAAAGAACCCCCATGCTTGACTCAACATTCACGCCCCCTTCCCCCAACCCCCTCCTTTGTGAGTGTGTCAGTAGCAAAGAAAGGAAAAACTGAAAAGCAAATCCCTTCTTCAAAAGAACCAAACCAAAACGGTTTTTAAAAGCACTATTTCAATTGTTAATTATTAGGGTACATTAGAGATGGACGGGAAAATAAAGATAATTAAAAAAATAAAAATATTACCATCAAAATTATGGACGGAATATTCCGACGATAACAGCCCAGTCAAATTTTTTTAAAAATATTTTAAAAATATTTCTGTCGGCTTACTCCACTGGTAATATGGCGGGGGAGACGGGTAATATGCCGCCAATATTATCGTCAGAAAATTTTTGATGGTAACACCGAATATATTCCATTTTCATGCTAATTATATTCCTCACTAAATTATGTGGCGTCAATATTACTGTTAAAAAATTTCTGACGGTAACACCCCACATATTCCATTTTCATGCTAATTATATTTTATCACTAAATTCGATGGTAATTATCATCGAACGAAAAAATTCTAACGGTAAATATTTATTAGCGAAATTTATACCATCTGATTTCGTTCGACGGTAAGTTAATTATCGTATGATTTTTTTTTTCATTTTTTCAACGATAAATCCAACAATACTCGACATTTTTCTTATAGTGCTCTCAATCTGTTTTTAGGATAACTAGACATAAGCAAAATATTAGTCGAACCAATATATTTCTTAGTGTACCACCTTTTGAAATCTTCTTTCCTCTAGCACCATTTGTTATATCTATTTAAAGATCGCATAAACTAATTTCAAAACTAAAGCTTAAGATTTCATACTCTCTTAATCCTTAAAAATAGATTTAAAATCCAACCTAAGTTTGAACTAATTTCTTTGGCTTATCACAATTCTTAAGACTTGATAAACTTTAAAAGTTTCTTTTGAAAAAGTCTTTAAGCAAGATTCAACTCGCTTTCTTGTTGCACTTTAGCCATTTCACATCCCTCTTCCTCTCTCCCTTATCGCCATATCTGAACTCTTCACTCTCCACTCTCCATTCACCACCTTCGCCACCTTGTATGTGCAGACCTTCTCTTTGTACACTTTCTTCGTTTTCTTTTTATCCTTCTGCACTTTCTTCCTTCTTTTCTTGGGTTGCTCATTCCTTTGCTTCCATCTTCTAGAATAATAATCTATTTCAGCTAATCGAAGCCTAGAAACAACTTTCTTAAATTGGAAGCACAAAACATGCTTCATATCCAAATAATGATCTTATCGGATAAGAGATTTGATGAGGATTTTTAAATATATATAATTTTTCAATTGGATCTCTTGTTTTCAAGTTTTCTTACTGCCTATGCAGGTAACTCAATCAACTTGCGTGAATCGAATCTCTGACAACAAATTGAAATAGATTCACTGCAGCACTGCTTGGGAGTAGAAGATCGATAGAGTGTGGTTGTGCTTTGGGGGCTATTGTGTGTGGGTCTGCAGTTTTTTTCCCCTTGAGTTATTAATTTTTTTGGGCCATCATGTAATGTACATGTTTTATTAATAAAAATAATTGTATACTACAAAGAACACATAAAATAGTAGCAATTTTAAAATAAACTTGTGACGGTTTTAAACCATCACAAAAAATAAATTAGCGATATCTGGTGAATCGTTGCCTTTTAAAGTGCCAACAAACGAATTTAGGAGATTCTAGCAAATGATAACTATACAGTAGAGACCAAACTTAAAAAGTGGCTTTAAAATTATGATTAGAGATTTAAGGAGCTCATCATCTAGTTGTTGAAGTCATCAATAGTGTAATGCAGGACCACTTTAATCCAAAACTCTTAAAGCTATATAATTTTTCATTATTTAAATATGTAGATATAGTTTAAATTTGAGATAAACTACGAAGTTATCTCTGAAATTGACTACTTTTCATAAAAAAATGTTATCAAGATTTTAATTGCATCATATTAGTTTTCACACTTTTTTGTTGAGATATATTCATTACGCTGAGTGACTTGGCACATAACCTTTCATGTTAGACTAGATGAAACAACGTTACTTTAGTTTTCACACTAAATACTTGATGAAATGACATCATTTAATCTTATTGAACACAAAACGTCTTATCCTCACAAAAAAATGTATGACCATAAAGGTTAAGCGATGTCGTTTTATTAATAATTTAGCACCAAAACTAAAACGACGTTGTTTTGTTTAGTTCAATGTAAAAAGAACGTGTCACCTCACTCATGGCATGAGAAGTAACTCAATAAAAGAATAAAGAACTAATATGAAACAATTAGAATATCATAAACTTTTTCTATACAAGCGACTAATCTTAAAAAGCACTTCGAAGCCGAACACATTTAAATTTATTTGAATATCTATACAAATATAAAAGTATAGTTAAGTATAACAAATTTGGACATTTACTTGTATTACGATTTAGCATCCTATTTCGGTCTCAAAAGTATCCTATTAGTCCAGACGACACCACTTCTTGAAGGCATTATTGAACTATAAGATACTGAATCTAAATCATATCCTTTTAATTTCGGATTAAATATGATAAAGATCCTTTTTACTCAATAAATATAAGAGGAAATTTTATATTTATGTTTGTTATGGTCTTTCTAAATTTTTAAATTTGTTTTACTAAATATAATTACTGTTATTTATATTTATTAAAATTTATTTTTA
>NC_029790.2:127244082-127245937 GCF_000816755.2 Arachis ipaensis
TATATATAATAGAATTCAATAATATTGTCTAATTTATATAGTAGATCCCACCTAATCAAATAGGACGGTTGTTGTTTGTTAATTTCATACGAACATTCATAAATTTATCTTCAATAATAACTCACGGATTTGAGTTACCATTTGGAAAAATAGGGCCAATACGCGTTGTCCATGCCAAGATTGTCTTCTAGATTATTGGGAATAGTCAAAAACTGAAATAAGACATTATTAAGTTTTTCTATTCTTGTAAATATGATAAATATTTACTTTCTTTTAATTTCTATAATTATTGTACCTTCCTTCTACCTATTTTCCGAAGTATCAGGTTTTGATCTCTATAAAACCTTTTATGGCAAAATCCAAACAAATAATTATTGGGACATAAACAAAATGTTTGGACTAAAACTAGAAAAGAAAAAACTTTAGGATCAAACCAAAATTCAGTGTACTTGGGAAAAAAAAAAATCAACTAAACATAGAAGTTGTTAACTTATTACTATGAGTTTTAAGACCAGCACCAAAAATCTTGACCCTACTAGCCAAGAAGCTTCCATATAATTTTGTTATCCACCAACTATAGCAACAGTGATGGTGATAGTGATAGTGAAGCAGCTAGGGACTCCCCTTTGTCCTCTCTTAAGAAGTATAGTAGTTTTCCATGGGTCATTCCTTCATCTTCCGTGTAGTAAATTAATATAAAAACTATAAGTAAATTATGTGCTTATTACACCTTTTGTTTGATATGTGGCATGCTGATTTTGTTTGACCATGTCCAATTGTCCATGTCACAAAATATTTTGATGACATGTCATCATGTTATTATTTTATATCTGATTAAATTAATCTTCAAATTTTAATGTATAAATTATTTTAATTTTTAAAATTAAAAATAAAATAATATTTTAAATTTTAAGGAACAAAACAAATAATTTTATTAATCTCAAGAATCAAAATATTATTAAAAAAATCTTTTGATTTTTGTTGTTATATATGTTCTGATCATCATCTCTTCCTATTTGTAGGTAAGAGTGTTCATGGGTCGGATCAAATTAAGTTTAAGTAGATCCATCTTTGGCCTTAAAAGAACAACATATCTATTTTGACTCGACCTAAAATGACTCGAAAAAAGTCAGGTTAAATCGGGTCGATCTGATGAAACATTATTTTATATAAATTTATAAATTTTATATATTAAAATAATAAAAATTTATTTTAAAAAAATAAATTTAACAAATATTATATCATATTTATATTAAAATAAATTATTTTAAAATAAAAATAATACTGTATAACATAAAAAATATTAATTGAATTATAAAAATATAATATAATATTATTAATTACATTCTAAAATATATATTTTTATTATTAGAAAAATTGGATTGACTAAGAAAAATAATTTCAGACCGAATCAAATGACCCAAAGTAAAATTTGAATTCAATCTAAAAATAACACCGAATAAAAAATCAAAATTTAAATTCAACCAAATCAAATGACCCAAAGTAAAATTTGAATTCAATCTAAAAATAACACCGGATAAAAAATCAAAATTTAAATTCAACAAAATATGTCTCGAATTTAAACCGAATTTCGGACCGACGTAATGAGTCTTGAACACTCCCATTTGTGGGTAAAAAGATGGTGCTAACTGTAGTATAGAAGTGGTGGCAATAGAACGAGAAACATTAGTTATTAGGGTTGAATTTGAATTTAAGTTTAGAAATGAGATTGAATTGAGTTCAATTAAAATTAAAGTTAGAGGTTGTAATTCGGAATGAATTTGGGTTTATAATTATAGAGGAATAAAATTATAAAAAATAAATTGGTTAACTATTGATCGTAAAAAAATTAATG
>NC_029790.2:127245964-127288565 GCF_000816755.2 Arachis ipaensis
GTAGTGGTATTTTTTAAACTTTTTTACCAAAAGACAAAATTATATTTTACACATTTATTTTAAAAGATTTCAAATACTATAATAATTTATACATTAAGGTTTAATTACTCTGTTGATCTCTATAGTTTCGCAAAATTTTCAATTAGGTCTCTATACTTTTTTTCCTTTTAATTGAGTCCTTGCACCAATTTTTTTTTTAATTGGGTCCCTACAGTTTTTTTCCTTTTATTTAGGTCCCTATACCAAATTTTTTTTTAGTTGGATCCCTATAAAATTAAGCTAATTACTACTAAGAGGGACTTAATTGAAAAAAAAAATTAGTGTAGGGACCCAATTAAAAAAAAATATAAGGACCTAATTGAAAATTTCACGAAACTATAAAGACCAATAGAGTAATTAAACCATACATTAAATTAGAGACTAATTTGACCATATATAAAATACTCATATCAATAACACATTATCAAATCATTTTGTGATAATATACGTCATTGTTATACCAAATTAGCGTTAATAGTCAAATCCATCTCTAAAGATCATTTATTTTTTAAATTAGTCCACAAATAAATTTTTTTAGTTATATTAGTCTTTGAAAAATAAAACGTAAGTCAAATTGGTCTTTAGTCATATTAGTCTTTGAAAGATAAAACGTAAGTCAAATTGGTCCATCCGTTAGTTACACAATGACGTGTCACGTTAAGTGCCACATGGCATGATGACATGTCACGTTAAGTGCCATGTGTCACCAGATGATTGGTTGACGTGTCAAGTAAGTGACACCTAGCACGTCACGTGTCACTTGACATGTAAAAAAAGTTATTTATAACCAAAATAGTCTCTGAAAGTCGAAACATAAATCATTTTCATTATGTAAATTTTTACTTATAATAATATAATAATACAATAAATATAAATTAATTAATAAAATACTAAAATTTGAAAATGATGATTATTTTTATAAAAACAAAATAAAAGTACTTATAATAAAGAAAAAATAATTAAATTTTACATAATTATTTAATTATACTAGGTTAACCGGTTCGACCAGTGACCCACCGATTGAACCAGTAACCTAGTGATCCAATAACTTCACCGGTTCGATCACCGGTTTGGTTCTGACAACTATGCTTTTAAGTTTTAAGATTCCTTTAGTAGAGACAATTAGAAGATTCTCATTCAATAAAAGGCAACAAAATAAAATAATGTCCCGTCCAAAATGACAGAATTAGGCAGTAGATCAGCCTATCAATCTATTTATCATATGTGTGCAAATAAGGGAAAATAATCATAATAATATAATATAGAAAAATGAGTGGACCATTATAGATACGATTAAGGTTATCGCCGTAGTCATTGCCGCCGCCGCTGCTTCCCTCGCTGCTGCTTCCTCCTTCGCTGCCGCTGCTGTTGCTAATATTGGCAATGGCATTGCCATTGGAATAGCCGTTTTTGACGGGCCGGTTAGGATGGCCGTTGGGATAGCCGTTGGGATAGCCGTTTTTGATGGACCCGTTGGGATGGCCGTTGGGCAAATTGGTATGGCCGTTGGTAACAGGAAAGTTGGCTGCTGTTGCTAATATTGGCAATGGCATTGCCACTGGGATAGCCATTTTTGACGGGCCGGTTAGGATGGCCGTTGGGATATCCATTTTCGACGGACCCATTGGGATGGCTGTTGAACAAATTGGGATGGCCGTTGGTAACAGGAAGTTGGCATGCCCGTTCATGTCGATGTAGAGTGAGAACTGGGAGAAAGAAAAACTGAGATGTGTGAACGAGCAGTGAGAGAGAAATGGAGAGGGCTAGACGAAGAAGAGAGTGTGAGGGTTGAAGGAAAAAGACAAAATGAGAAAGAGAGCACGCCTTAGTGGTAAGGTCGCAAGGATCTTGTCACAGGCCATAGCCCACAAGCCTCTTCCAACGAAGTAGGAATCATTTTTTGGTGACGAGTGGTAAGATTGCTATAACTATATTTTGTTATTTACTTGTATACAGGTATATATAATTATAATAACAAATAATAATTATTAATATCGATATATGCTAATTAATATTGACATTATCAATATTTGGGCTGCGCGTACACTATACTTTTAACTTTAACATACTTGAACCATACCAAAAATAGTCTTTTTAAGTTTTAAGATCCCTTTAGTAAAGACATTTAGAAGATTTTCATTTAATAAAAGGTAACAAAATAAAATAATGTCCCGCTCAAAATAATAGAATTAAGCAGTAAATTAGCCTATCAATCTGTTTATCATATGCCTGCAAATAACGGAATATAATCATAATCATATAATATAGAAGAAAGAGTGGACTATTATAGATACGATTAAGGTTTATCGCCGTGGTTGTCGATTTTCTCATGGTCGTCGTGGCTTTCCTCATCTTGGCTGTCGCCTTCCTCATTGCCTCCGCCACTTTCCTCGTTGCTGGGTCTTCGCCAATGTCTCCGTTGACGGCTTTGCTGTCGGTGTCAATGCCGACAATATCTACGTCCGTGTCATCGTCCTCGACGTTTCCCCGCCGCGGTCGCTGTTGTCCTAATTGTCAATGCGTCGATTTCAACGTCTGTGTCATCGTCCTTGACGTGGCCACCGATATTGCTTCCTTCTTCGCTGCCGCTACTGCTGCTAATGTTGGCATTGGCATTGCCGTTGGGATAGCTGTTTCGACGGGCCCGTTGGGATGGCCGTTGGGCAAGTTGGGATGGCCATTGGCAGTCGACTAGTGAGGATGGCTGTTGAGATAGCCGTTTTCGACAGATCCGTTAGGATAGCCGTTGGTCTATTTAGGATGGCCGTTGGCAACAGAGATGTTGGCGTGCCCTTCATGTCGATGTAGAGTAAGAATGAGGGAGAAAAGAAAACCTAGAAGTGTGAACGAGTGGTAAGGTTGCTATAACAACACTTTGTTATTTACTTGTATTCAGGTATATATAATTATAATTATAACAACAAATAGCTACGGCTGCCAAACGGGCTAGCCCGACCCATTTAAGGCCGGCCCGTTAAGCCCGTGGGTTAAATGGGCTGTCCCGTTTAAGTCTGCTTTATTCGCGGGCCAAAATTTTATAGTCCGGACCATTTATGGTAAGCCCGGTGGGTTAAACGGGCTAATCTGTTTATTATTTAATTTAATTTTTTGAAAAATATTTTGACAAAAAATACCACTTTTAGGTCAAAAACCTCTTTTAAAAAATTTTTTTAGTTGATGGGTTGGATTTTCGGGTCAGACCGGGAGAAATATCATCTAAAAGTACTGCTTTTTTTGAAAAAATGTAAAAAAAAATAAACGGGCCACCTGTTTAGCCCGCAGGATAGCCCGTTTAATCCGTCATTTTTTTGGGTTAATCGGCCTCAGCCCGTTTAGCCCGAAATTTAAACGGGCTTAATTTTAGAGGCAAAGCCCGCCCATTTAAATGGGTAAGCGGGTTGGCCCAATGAGTTTAGCTCATTTTGACGGCCCTACAAATAGAAACTATTAATATCGATATATGCTATTTAATTTTGACATTATCAATATTTGGGCTGTGCGTACACTATACTTTGAACTTTAACACACTTGAACCATACAAAAAATAGTCTTTTAAGTTTTAAGATCCTTTTAGTAGAGACAATTAGAAGATTTTGATTCAATAAAAGGCAACAAAATAAAATAATGTCTCGTCCAAAACAACAGAATAAAGCAGTAGATTAGCCTATCAATATGTTTATCATGTGCCTGCAAATAAGGGAATATATTCATAATCATATAATATAGAAGAAAGAGTGGGCCATTATAGATATGATTAAGGTTTATCGCCGTGGTCGCGATTTCCTCATGGTCGTCGCGGCTTTCCTCATCTTGGTTGTCGCCTTCCTCATTGCCTCCGTCACTTTACTCGTTGGCGTTGCTTCTGTCACCATCTCTGCTAATATCTCCGTTGACAGCTTCGCTATCGGTGTCAATGTCGACGATGTCTACGTCTGCGTAATCGTCCTTGACGTTGCCCCCGCCGTCTTCGCTATTTTCCGAATCGTCAATGCCGTCGATGTCTAAGTTCGTGTCATCTTCTTCGACATCGCCTTGCTGTGGTCGCCGCCGCAGTTGCCCTCGCTGCTCCCTCTATCGATGCTGCTTCCTCCTTCGGTGACGATGCTGCTGTGAATATTGGCAATGACATTGCCGTTGGGATAGCCATTTTCGACGGCCCCTTGGAATGGCCATCGGGATAGCCGTTTTTGACGGCCCGTTGGAATGGCTGTTGGGCAAGTTGGGATGGACGTTGGCAACAAGGAAGTTGGCGTGCCGGTTCGTGTCGACGTAGAGTGAGAATTGGGAAGAAAGGAAAATTGAGAAGTGTGAACGAGCAGTGAGAGAGAGAGGAATGGAGAGGGCTAGTCGACGAAGAGAGTGTGAGAGTTGAAGGAAAAAGACAAAATGATAGAGAGAACACGCCTGACACATAGTAGTGGTAAGGTCGTAAGTATCGAGTCACACGCCATAGCCTACAAACCTCTCTCTTCCAACGAAGTGGGAATAATTTTTTGGGACGAGTGGTAAGGTTGCTGTAACAACGTTTTGTTATGAGAAAGTCTAGGGAGCCAATGTGCTTGATGTACAATGCATACAATGGGGGTTAATTTTGAATTAAAATTTAAAATAATGGATAATTAATTAATTTTGAATTAATTCAAATTTAAATTATGAAAAAAATAGGAATAGGAGCAGTTATAGAAGCACAACGTAGACGGCAGTTTATCAATACCGTTTCGTCTCCGTCATCTCCAGGTCTCAACGAAAACTACTCTCCCACCCGTCACTTACCGCCGTCGGATTCGACTATCACCACCGTCATAGGCCGCAAAGGCCCTCTTCCGGCAACAGCAACATGCTTGTTGTTCGATCTGCGTTGGAACGGCAACCACGCGGACATCCAGCGTGTACAGCAAGAGAGAGCTTGTGGTTCTTGTGCTTGATGTCGACGTCGCAAGTAGAAGGGGTTTCAAGTGTGGTTGCTCTTCCACCCCGTCACCCCGCCGGAGTTCATTAATGGAGTGCGTTGTGGTTGAACCGGTGGATTGTGTTCCATCTCCCGGCGGAAATGAGATTTCATCCAATTCAAATGAAAATATAGTTGAACCTCTCGTCGTCGATCATGTGCAAATGACTAAGGTGAGCATCGTTACGTACGAAATGCTCTTCAATGGATTGTCATTTTTATTTGACTGGGCAGTTTAGAATCAATGCAAGTGGCTTGTTTAAGTGTATGTTGTTAATTGGTATTCAGATGCATGAACAACATGAATTAGTCAACGAAGTTTAGGAAGTTTTTGACATATCATTCTATTGTTATATGTATGTGAAATGTGGTTCTGGAAGAAAATATTTATATGTTGAAGAAGCTTATATGAAAACTCATTAAAATAATCTATACTCCCTCATAAATAAAATACAGGGGCATGTAGGCAATGCTAGTGCAAGAGGTTTTAATTGAACTAGAGTTGTAGTCAATGGTATAATAGATATGGAGAATTTATTTTGATAATGAAAAGGAGGAATGCAGGAGTAATATATTGATGCTTTTATTGTATTTGCTTCCTGCACGTTAGTATTAGAAGATACATTTATCCATGATGCTCAATGTATGCATAAAGAAAGCATCTCTTTAAAGTAAAAATATGCACCAGTGGCTGGGAAACCGAGGAAGGAACTGTGTATAGGATTTGTACATGATGCATGTTCAGCTGTATGGTATGCAGTGTTAACGTGAAATAGAGTAGGTAGTAGTCACAATAATTGTATAATATTTCAAATGAATTAATTGATTCAATTACCATGAGTAGCATTTAGATGACTTTGGTGTAAAGCCTATACTGGTTGGGTGGATGAATTGATCTATAAATTTAGTTTGAATTTTTTTGTGCTAGTAAGTGAGGTTTCATGTATATGATGTTGAATAAAAATTGTTCCTTTTTTTTATTGTTGTAATTTGTGTGTTTATGTTGAAAGTGCAGGCCACGCAAATGTTGGATGTTACTGATGTTGGTAGTGATGAGATGGATATTTGGGACGAGGTTTGGATTTTAGTTTAAATTTGTGCAGTCAGGATTTGCATTTTTTATGTCATAACTAATGGCTTTGTTTCTATTATTTTTTATTTGATACGTAGTTGCCTGATCACGGTACCCTGGAGGAAGATGAAATACCAAGCGTCGGGATGCGGTTTGCGAAGTTGCAACTAGCTCATGATTTTTATGTTAGCTACGCCAAGAAAGTTGGATTTGCAACTAAGATAAGGACGACAACATTTGACAAGATCACGAAGGAACCCGTTAACCAGGCTATCCACTGTAATCGGGATTGCATCCGCGGGTCTCGTGTCAAAGCACCAACGCGCAAAAACCCGATTTCAGCCGCTGGGTGTAGGCAAGAATATATGTGAAATTTGATAAGGAGAAGCAAGAGTGGCTTTTTTTCAAGGTTGAGTTGAGGCATACGCACCCATGTTCGGCGAAGAAGGCAGTGCACTACCGTGAGTATAGGCAGCTGAGCATGCATGCGAAGTACGTGATTCAGAATAATGATGAGGCTGAGATTCGACCAAACAAGACCTTCCTATCTTTGGCCAATGAAGCTGGGGGCCCGTCGAATCTGGGATTCTCAGAAAAGGATTTAAGAAACTATATTACAGTAAGACTCCGAACAAGCAACGCAAATGCGGATGTTAGGGAGATGATGAACTATTTTATGAGAATGAAAGACATCAATCCAAACTTCTTCTATGCAGTGCAATTGGACGATGAGTGTAGATTTAGGAGTGCAGTTTGGGTTGATGCAAGGTGCAGGGCTTCCTATGAATACTACGGAGACGTTGTGTCACTCGATAGCACTTACAGTACAAACAGGTAACAGGTGTTGTAGTTGGTTTTATTGGTTTTGGTAATTTTTTCCCACGTGGTTGTGACTGAGAATTCATAATGGCATATGGTTATGTGTGTAGACATGGGTTACCGTTTGCGTCGTTTGTCGGTGTCAACCACCATGATAAGTCAATCCTCCTTGGATGTGCGCTGTTGGAAAACGAGGAAATTCCGAGTTATGAGTGGGTTTTTACCCAATGGTTGACGTGCATGGGAACAGCTCCACAGTGCATCATTACTGATCAATGCAGATCCATATTTGGTGCGATTAGAAAGGCGTTACCCAATACACGTCACCGTTGGTGCATATGGCACATCATGAAGAAGTTTCCTCAGAAGCTTGGAGGTTATCGTCGGTACGGAGAGTTGTATGCCGACCTCAGGAACATTGTTTTTAACTCTCGGACGGAGGAGTCATTTGAGAGAAAATGGTTTGAATTTATGGAGGAGTACAATTTACATGACAACACATGGCTGTCAGGTTTGTAGTTTTTCAATTACGTTTTGCTTTCCAATTCATAATAATGCGGTAGCTGGCTTTATTTGTTTTGTAACAATGAGTTCAGTGAAAGGTTTTTGATATAGAAACTGTGTGTTATTTGTAGATCTTTATGATGATCGACGCATGTGGGTGCCTATATTCTTCAAGGGTGAATTTTGGGCTGCCATGAGGAGTACACAAAGGAGTGAGAGCATGCACGCATTCTATGGTGGAATCTTACACAGCAAGACTAGCTTAGTCCAATTTGTTCACGAATACGATAATGTGCTTGGATCCAAGGAGCAGAGGGAATTGGAGGATGATGTAGTAGACTCCAGGGGGGTAATACCTTGTGCAACGAGCTCGCCTATGGAGAAACAATTTCAGCAGGAGTACACTACTAGCATGTTTAGGGATGTTCAAGTTGAGTTTGTGAAAAAGGCTGATTGCAGAGCATCTGTAGTTACTGAAGACTGGCCATTGGTATGCATGAAGGTGGAAGAGGAAAAATTAGTACATGATACTATGATCTGTGATTCGTATGTTGTCCACTTTGACCGCTCCACACAAGAGGTTCGTTGTGAGTTCAATCTTTTTGAGAGTTCAGGTGTGTTGTGCTGTCACTGTCTTGAAGTTTTTCACTCGTTTAAAGTGTATAAAGTACCTAGCTGCTATGTTCTCCCACGTTGGAGCAAGAATATAAAGCGCAAGCATACTTATATCAAGAGCAGTCACGACGTCAGTCGGTCAGATGTAAGTCATGATGCATTCAAGGGACTATGTGCACACTTTTACAACATTGCGCAAGAGTTCGTAAATGATGACGATGAAACAGCATTGCTGCATGCTGCTTTAGAAGAAATAAGGGCCAAGCTGAGCAAGCACCGTGCTAAGAAAAGGTCTGAGAGCGTGGCGGAGAACCACACCAGCATTGGCTCACAACATTCGAATGTTCTCGGTGTTGTTGACATCCAAGCACCACCATTGGTCACTACAAAGGGCTGGCCAAAGAGTAAGAGGCTCGGATCAACCCTTGAGAAGTCCTTAAACAAATCTAGTCGGAGGAAAAACAAGAATGCTTCCCGGGTACAATTCTTGTGTCAATATGACTTGAACTATTAATTTTGATATTATACTATGCTATTAGTTCAATATTGTTATTTTTGGGTCATTTAGCAGGTGGTTCGGTCAAATACTTATCAGGATACAAACACTGGTGATCCTATTGCCCGGACTGTGCCCGAACAAGTGGGGAGCTTCATGTCTTTGCTAAGCTCGTTTGACAAAAGTTAGAATATGGGGGACATGGGTGTGCGTGTGTTTATTTTTCATCTTCATGTACATATTATTCCGGATGGCATTCATGTACCATGGGTAATAGATGAGGTGGGTAGTATTATGTTATGAATATTGATTTTACGGGGTTGAATGAAGTTATTCCAAGAATCTATTCATGATTTACTGCAATATACAAGTCCTATTTATTGCAAATAAACCAATTTAACATGTTGCATTCTTTATGACTTCTAATTAGTGTGTTAACTTCGATGTAAGAATCAATACAGAAATCACATGTTTATTCAAGGCTTTCTGCGTATACTTGTTTTGGAATAGGTAACGTGCATGTGTGAGATCAGTTTCAGGCATTTTCCATTAAATGTTCAATTCAATGGGATGTCAGATGTTTATAATTCTTAGTATCACCAGATGGTTATTCTGTATTATTTAGGTGAATTTTGGTTTTTATCTTAGTGTTATTCGTAATCCAGATGTTCGAACATCTAAGACAGCGGATGGTTACTTCTTATATGCAGATGGTAATATAAGATTTGCGTGGCTTATTGTGTGTAATGTTATACCAAAATTTTGCCTTGGATGTTCATTTTCATAGGAACGCGAATGTTCAACCTTACTGTTAACTGAATGGATATTTTTTGAGAACTAGGATTTCTACGCCGAGCTATTTTCACCTGGATGTTCATTTCAATAGGAAAGCGGATGTTCAATCCTTCTCTTAACTGAATAGTTACTTTTGGGAACTAGCATTTCTCTGCCGAGCTATTTTCACCTGGATGTTCATTTAAATAGGAAAGTGGATGATCAACCCTGTTGTTAACTGAATGGTTATTTTCAGAGAACTTAGAGAACCAACCATGTACATCATATATCTTATATCAAGAGTCTAACTGCAAAAGACAATAAACACCTAAGCCAAAAATCAACATAAGTTAATAAAGGTTTCTATGTTCTTAAGACTATGTTCAACTATTGAGCTCTCCGTTTTCGTTTTTTTTTCATAGGTTTTTCCCCGACCCGTTTCATTAATGTCCTTGTACTTGGTGCCGTGAATGGTGATTGGACCTCCTTTTTCTTGTGTCTTCCAGGGTTCTGGCGAGCAGATTTCTCATTTTCCTCCAACAAGGTTCGCACCTGTCCTATTCTCTCATTGTGCGCTCCCATCACAATGTCCAGCATTAACTGAACTCTCAAATCTAGAAGCATATCCTGTGGGTATTTACATGATGAGGATAGTGATTGAATTTTGCAAGACACATTAAATGGAATTAAAAATCTGTAAATGAGAGATAGAATAACTTACATCATCATATTCATGTAGTCTACAATCTTCAGTCCATAACTCCATGAATTTAATTACAAAGATGCCACAATCCCAGCTATGTAAATAACGAGGGTACAATCAGTGTGATATTAATGTCAAAGCAATTGCTAAAGCATGAACTTGCTATGTGCGGCGATTACTAATACTTACCCATTGGGTTGCACGGGGACTGATGCATATGCAATAGTTGGGCCATTCAAAGTATGCTCGTAAGTTGGGATAGCCACCTTGGACATGTCTTCAAGAAATCGACCCTGTAAAAAAATCAACAATACTGTGTTAACTGTTGAAGTTATTTATCGATGAATTCGAAAAAGTCACACACTTGGGGTCCTAACTTACCACATATGCATCTAGTTTCCTCCTTTCATCAGTAGGTTCCTTACATTTCAGACTATCAAGCACCAACACCCGTTTTTCCGCCACATTAAAAGCATATAGCCACCAGTGTCCTTTCCAACACATTGGAATAAACCACTGCAAGAAGAAAGCACAATTAACAACTCATGCAAATATTTAATCCATGGAGTAAGATGCACGACAAACATATCATAAACTTCACAGGTTGGTTCAATCTTCACCATTATTGGTTAAATGACTTAGCAATGTAACTTTCACATATAGGATGTACGCATGAATAGGTGCATGCAGAATACATATGAGAGAACCTTTAAAAATTCTCAGAATTTCCATCCGTTTAAGAAGAATAAGTGAACCGGAGAGATAAGTTATTATCCTAAAAAGGGTAACCACGTGTAAAAAAAAAAAGAATAATGTCTAACCCAATTTCTTTTTGATGCTTCCACTCTGTCAAAAAATCTGTTGTCGTCTCCGAAATTCGGACCAAATCCATCATACACCGGAACTGGCCCGTTCTGGAATGCATCCAACTTATGCTGTGTTATCACCATTTCCTGTTGCCAAAGAAGTATCCAGTGATGCTATAGCTATTAGGAGAATTCGTAAAAATTACAATCTTCATACCAATATTCCTGTAGACATGCAATAGAAATCACATTTGAAGCGCGCCGTCGGAGCATCGTTAAACGTGTTGCACATCCATTAAATAATCTGCGTAGAAAAGGTAATTACACATGAAATCCAGCATACAAGAAACAAATTAACTGAAAATACAGCATGATTTTTAATAACTTACATTGCCACTGACCCAATCGCGTGCTTTCAGAGTCCACAAATCCAACCTTGACAGCTTAAGATACGACCTACCTTCATATGTTGCCAATGGTGTGTGTTTGTCAAGGTGAGAGTTCAGAATCCAGCACCGGACCATTTCCTCCTTCTTCTCGCCTAACTTCACACCCTTAAGGTTCGGATGGACCGTTATGAGGGGGGTGTGGCTGGTGAATTCTTTAGCTATGTCAAGCCAAGGGAAAAGCTAGGCCTTCCGGGACTCGGAGTGTGATAGCGTGACTTGTTAGCCACGACCACTTGAAGGGGTTTCACGTTAATTGGATTTGTGTTCCCACCTTGTTCAAACTTTTCCAATAATTCCTCAACTTCTTGACACTGCACGAAGTTCACGTCGAATTCTCTGCAATGAAAGCAACTATACTTACAAAACACGTGTAGAAACCATTGAAATCATAGTAAAATTAAGGCATGCAATTTTGATCCAGACAACAGGTTGTCAGCGGAAATAATCAATGTCATTTATGTGTAATATGTTACAACTAATTGAAGACGTGTTTCTAGTTTAATTTCATTACAACTACATAATTTTACCTACTATGGTTTAACGCGATTAGTTAATACGTTGAAATAGAAAGAGATAAGTGAGGGGACCAAATAAGTTTACTTGTATAGAACTTGCCTGTCAAAATCGTAATCAAGAACTTCCACAACTGCTGAAGAGGGTATAATTGGATCCGGATTATATGCAGGAAAAGCACTGTCTTGCTCATTTACGTTCTCACCATTTGGGTTCAAGTTGTCTTGGAAGAGTCGGCGTCTTCTTTGAGCAATAGGTACATTATCGTCATCGTCGGAGTCTGAAGGAACAACAGGTCAGCGCCTTCGTTGAGCAATGGGCACATCATCGTCTTCGTCGGATTCTGAAGGTTCAACATGTCTCTCGTTGCAACTTGGGCCTTCATGAGCTGCTGTGCTGTTGTCGCGGGATCTGCCCCTGATGATCAGCAACTTTTTACGCATGCCTGTACGGGCCTCCTGGTATGTGAACGAGCTACGTAAGTAATTGACACATATAATAGAGACACCAGGATGGTATGCAAACAAAAGTTTATGTAACATATTTTTTGAGATGACAGATTACATCATCATGTCTATAACTACCATTATTATAAACACAATGTACTAAACTAAAAATCTACGAAAGACATTACCTTGTGCGCCTCTCTTTTCTTCGGTGCCCTCCGTTGGCTTTGTTTAGTGGAGGTTGATTCCTTGATCCCTCTCTTCCTATCTCCGATGCAACCCTAGTATGGACACGTCAATGGTATTTAGAAATCAATAATGTACAATCCTAGTATTGGGTTAGCATATTGGAAGGAATTAATTAACCAGCATAGTACCTCAGCTAGCACATTGGCGGCTTTCTTCTCAAGTTCTGTAGCAGTCCATGCAATGACCCATGGTTCTTGCTCTCGACATCGCTCAAGTGAACCATGCTGCAATCGCTGGAAGTATAATAGCTGAAAGCCAATTTAGAAATGTTATGGTCTGCCATCTAGAACTAATCAATTAAAAAAACCAACTAAACATTACAATTTACCAAAAGGGCGAACATGCAGCCACCACAGGTTTTGTGGTTCTTAGATTGGAATTTATCAATTGCTAGCCTTAACCACTTGAATGTTTTATGAGCCCAATTAAATCTGCTGGGGTTGGTCACATCAAGAATAGGAGGGATGTGCCATGGAGAGATGGTTTGCTGACTCGTTGGGCATAAGAACATTTTTAGCACCAGAAGGATGAAGTGCCTTCTAAAATCTGCCCGTTGCGCTTCAGTATCCATGGGACAGGAATACACGAAATCGCGCAACTGGGTTGTTGTCTTTTTTTGAAACTGTGCTTTGATGGCGCGATGGTCCGGATTCTTCTTGTCAAGTTCGGGTATGAAATCACCTACATTATCAAGTGTAGAACAGTGTGAACAACAACTATTACGCAACGACAAGGGTATCAAATCAGGATATGTTAAGTAAATACTAAAAATGGAACATTGGTATCTGACCCCCGTCTCGTATGCCTAATGCCTTCCCTATCAACTCAGAATTGATGCGGATGTTTCCAACGTCCACAATAAGCGTATTCGTATCCACATCGTATGCAAACGCAAGTTGTTTCATTATACTTTGCTTCACCAGCCATTTTGGAATCCTCTTCACAAAACCAAAACCAATTGTGTCGATCTCCAGTAGCTTTTCCACGGCATTAATGCTTTTCAGATGGGTAACCATGCCATTGATATAGGATGGTGAACAACGCGTTTCTACTAATTTCTGTGTACATCAATAAAACAAGGTATAAGCCATGAAAAGGAAGATTGCTGAATGATGCAACATGGATTACCTTTTTCCCCATCAGACTTTTCCTCAATAGATCAAAATCCAAACAAGTTCGTGCCTGGAAGGAATGTATGAGTAATTAGTCTCACCAATGTGTATATTTTATTAATTCATCATAAATAAATTTCTACCCGATAAAGTGACATGATTAATCCTCACACATAGCAGTGTGGGAATAAATTTATCTGCAATGCCCCCTTAAAGAGAATGACATCAAAGTTATTATGTCTAAGTTGGAAGTCTAAAATTCTCTTGAAACATGATGCTTTGTTATGTAGATACTCCTTGGATACATCAAATAACATGTATGTACGACAGAATTAACTTACATGTTTGTTTCCATAAGATATTAGATGTTCATTCCTGCCTTTGGGTGGATGGGTATGCGTCAAATTAAAAGGGGCAAAGTACAGCACCCAAGGTAAAAGTAGAGTTATAATAACAGGTAATCCCATATCAAAACCAACCCTTCAATAACATGCAGAGTTTACGATCTAATAATTTCGAACAAATGCAGGCAACATAAGAGATCTACATACTCAAAACTAAGGAACTAAATACCTATCGCCAGGAAAAAAAACATTACAGCCACCAACTCCACAATACTATTTTAAACAAGAAGTTCTGGCACAATAATCATTCAGCATTGTGATCTTCTCATTTTTTACAAAATGAACACCCAAGCAACGTAAACATTATATAGCCAAGTCACATGGTAGACTTTTTTAAATAATTTCGTTTTGGATGAAAAAAAAACAGGAATGGAAAAATGATAGAATAAGAGGAACGATGGCAACAAAATTGTTTCAACCAAATCAGCACCAATAAAGTGGATGAGAACAATCAAGTGACATGCAAAACAAACCCTTTATTAGTTATAAAATTAAAATCAAGCATTGAGATAAAATTATTGATTTAGCACTTGCATTGAAAGAATCAAACCATAATAAAAGTACGTAAAATATTCAAAGATGCCACCTTCATAGTTAAACACCCATAAATCTAAACTTAAAGGAACCTCGATATGTTGGTGTCACACAAAAGACAATGGAAATTCATTTTTTAAGTGACTAACTCACTGAGCAAGTTCATTAACTTGAGTTTTACAGAAAACAATAAAACCTTTACAACGGTAAAATGTTTCTGAATGAGTAGCAACCTGGAGAGCTTGGCTTGGTAAATAATGAAATAACCAAGGGTGAACAGCATTGAAAATATTAAAATAGATCACAACTTGTCCTGGTTTAATTTTTTTATTTTTAAGTAAATGTAAAGGGAAAAAAATAACCAGGGAAAAAACTAATTAAACCATTACAAATATTAAAACAATATTTATTTAAAGCAATCACAGCCCCAAGAGTGAAACAGTAGTGTCAAGACACATTCTAAAATAACCTGTCGAGGAACATTAAATCGAAGAACTGAGGAAAAAATTGTAAAAAACAAGCACTTGCACAATATTCATGCAGACCATTACAAAGAACCGACAAATCATCCACTTTCATAGGTAAACAACCATACAACTAATATGATGGCAACTTGAACATGAAGTGGCATTATTAAACAGAGCAGAATTCAAACTATTAAATGATTGACCGACTGAGATCTGAGATTGACTTCAGTGAAATAAACACCTTTCCATTTGTCAATAGATACTTAAGTAGGAATAAATAGGGTGACTTCACTGTTTAAGGGGAAATAAACAGATTCAAAAAATTGAAATTATTATATCATATTACATCAATCTGGCATGCTAAATTATTATTAAAATTACTATTCTGTTAAACTAAAAAAATGAAAATAAATCAGTACATAAATAAAAATACTTAAACAATTTTTTACTGCACAAACTACAGCCTTTAGAGTGGGGAAAGACTATAGATTCACAATATAAAATAACCCAGCTGACATCAAAAGCAAAAGAATTCACTTCACAATGCTAAACTACATGATCCCGCACAATAAAATGCAGCAAGGTCAAGATTTCAGGTTTAGAAATTCGCCAACAAATCGAGATAAACAGCATCTAGCACTAGATACGGCACAAACAGAAATCCGGAAAACTTCAATTTAATATGAAACTCTTTGCTCGGGAAGAATTAAATAAGGCTGAATGATTGACAATTATAACCACCTGTGATAAAGCACGGACCTACCCGGCAAACATTAAAAAATGAATATCGCAGCAACCATTAAAAATTGAACAACATCCAAATGCATACCAAAATAAGCATATGAAAGCTTGCTACGGTAACCATCGACACACTTTCAGTAACAGGACAACACTAGTCAACAACAGGACAAACTTTTGAAAACCTTCCTGCGCCAAGACTTTTTAAATAGTAAACCTCTACCCCTACAGCTGGTTGGGGACGTTTTAGCCCATTGGAAATCGAACATTTTATGTTATCATTAATTAAAATCAAACACCAACACACAGGTCAATGCATGTCATACCAGGAACAACAAAAAGCAATTCAAATGACTGAAAAAAAAAGACACTACGCACTAACCTGCGGCTACATGAAACTTGCGCGCAGCCTTCGGTTTGGACTGCATGCGCCTAACTAATAGTGGAATGGCAGGTTGAAGGCCGGGGTTGGTGGTGCCGCAAAAAAGCTGGGAGTTGCTACTGTGAAATGACGCTGAGGAAAGCTTAGAGTTTGTTCTCCTTACTGCACTGATGGTCAGGCACGGCAGAGGTTGGGCTGAGCCGCCTGCGTGTTGTGCACCAATGACGACGAGAGAGCCGGTGGATTCTGCTTTGCGAGAGACACGCAACGGATGGTCGCGTTAAAGGATGGTCAGCGCTGATCAGAGTTCCAATGGGGGAGACGATGGGATGTTCAAAATAGAATATGAAAGGTTTGTTTTCTAACGTGACGGTAACGGAAGAAAAGGGGGTAGAGGGAAAATTAGGATTCCTGATTTTGTAGGGTGGTTATTTCTAAATTGAACATCACTTATCCACTAGGGTAAATCTGGGTTTTTTTTAAAAAAAATTTATATTGGGCCAAAAATTTTAGCCCATTGTACAGATTGTATGCATATACCATTGGCTTCCTAGCACTACTCTTTTGTTATTTACTTGTATTCAGGTATATATAATTATAACAACAAATAGCAACTATTAATATCAATATATGCTAATTAATTTTGTCATTATCAACATTTGGGCTGCACGTACACTATACTTTTAACTTTAACACACTTGAACCATACCAAAAATAGTCTTTTAAGTTTTAAGATCCCTTTAGGAGAGACAATTAGAAGATATTCATTTAATAAAAGGCAACAAAAAAATAATGTACCGTCCAAAACAACAGAATTAAGCAGCAAATTAGCCTATCAATCTGTTTATCATGTGTTTGCTAATAAGGGAATATAATCATAATCATATAATATAGAAGAAAGAGTTGACCATTATAGATACGATTAAGGTTTATAGCCGTGATCGTCGATTTTCTCATGGTCATTGTGGCTTTGCTCATCTTGACTGTCGCCTTCCTCGTTGCCTCCGTCACTTTCCTCGTTGACGTTGTTGCTGTCGCCGTCTTCGCCAATGTCTCCGTTGAAGGCTTTGCTGTCGGTGTCAATGCCGACGATGTCTACGTCCGTGTCATTATCCTCGACATTTTCCCGCCGCAGTCACTGTTGTCCTAATCGTCAATACCGTCGATTTCAACGTCCGTGTCATCGTATGACGTGGCCGTCACTGCTGCTTCCTCCTTCGCTGCCACTGTCGCTATTGCTGCTAATGTTGGCATTGCCATTGCCATTGGGATAGTCATTTTTGACGGACCCGTTGGGCAAGTTGGGATGGCCGATGGCGGCCGGCAAGTGAGGATGGCTATTCGGATAGCCGTTTTTGACGGGTCCGTTAGGATAGCCGTTGGGCAAGTTGGGATTGTCGTTGGCAACAGAGATGTTGGCGTGCCCTTCATGTCGATGTAGAGTAAGAATGATGGAAAAGGGAAAATCGAGAAGTGTGAACAAGCGGTGAGAAAGAGAGGGAAGTGGAGAGGGCTAATCGAAGAAAAGAGTGTGAGGGTTGAGGGAAAAAGACAAAATGAGAGAGAGAGCACGCCTGACACATAGTAGTGGTAAGGTCGTAAGTATCGTGCCACTGGCCACAACCCACAAGCCTTTCTCTATTCCAACGGGGTGGGAATCATTTTTTTGTGATGAGTGGTAAGGTTGCTATAACAACGTTTTGTTATTTACTTTTATTCAGGTATATATAATTATAACAACAAATAACAACTATTAATATCGATATATGCTAATTAATTTTGACATTATCAATATTTGGGCTATGCGTACACTATAATTTGAACTTTAACACAGTTGAACTATACAAAAAATAGTCTTTTAAGTTTTAAGATCCCTTTAGTAGAGACAATTAGAAGATTTTCATTCAATAAAAGGCAACAAAATAAAATAATGTCCCGTCCAAAAATAACAGAATAAAGCAGTAAATTAGCCTATCTATCTATTTATCATATGCCTGCAAATAACGAAATATAATCATAATCATATAATATAGAAGAAAGAGTGGGTCATTATAAATCCGATTAAGGTTTATCGTCATGGTCGTCATGGCTTTCCTTATCTTAGTTGTCGCTTTCCTCATATCCTCCCTCACTTTTCTCGTTGACGTTGCGGATGTCGCTGTCTCCGACAATGTCTCTGGCTTCGCTGTCGGTGTCAATACCGACGATATCTACGTCCGTGTCATCGTCCTCAATGTTGCCCTCGCCGCAGTTGCTATTGTTCGAATCGTCAATACCGTTGATGTCTACGTCTGTGTCATCATCCTCGACGACGCCTTGTTGCGGTCGTCGCTCTTTGCTGCTGCTTCCTCCTTTGCTGCTGCTAATATGGCATTGACATTGTCGTTGGGATAGACGTTTTCGACGGGTCCGATGGGATGGCCATTTGCGGCCAGCGAATGAGGATGGTCGTTGGGATAGCTGTTTTCGACGGATCCGTTGGGAAAGCCGTTGGGCAAGTTGGCATAGCCAATGGCAACAGGGAAGTTGGTGTTCCCATTCCAGTCGATGTAGAGTGAGAATTGGGGAGAAAAGAAAACTGAGAAGTGTGAACGAGCAGCGAGAAAGAGAAGAGAGTGGAGAGGGCTAGTCGAAGAAGAGAGTGAGGGTTGAGGAAAAAAGACAAAATGAGAGAGAGAGCCCGCCTGACACGTAGAAATGGTAAGGTCGTAAGGATCGTGCCACAGGCCACAGCCCACAAGCCTTTCTCTTCCAACGCAGTGGAAATCATTTTTTGGTGACGAGTGGTAAGGTTGCTATAACAACATTTTTTTATTTTCTTGTATACAGGGATATATAATTATAATAACAAATAAAAACTATTAATATCAATATATGCTAATTTATTTTGATATTATCAACATTTGGGTTGCGCGTACACTATACTTTTAACTTTAACCACTTGAACCAAACAAAAAATAGTCTTTTAAGTTTTAATATTCCTCTAGTATAGACAATTAGAAGATTCTCATTCAATAAAAGGCAACAAAATAAAATAATGTCCCGTCCAAAACCACAGAATTAAGGTATATCATATGATAATCAATCTGTTTATTATATGCCTACAAATAACAGAATATAATCATAATCATATAATATAGAAGAAAAAGTGGATCATTATAGATACGATTAAGGTTTATCGCCGTGGTCGCCATTTCCTCATGGTCGTCACTGTAGAACCTATGCACAATTACTCAAGAGGGGGGGTGAATTGAGTATTGCAACAACAATGAATCTTTTTGCGAAAGTTAAAGACAATATACAAAAGTGTTATTGTACTAGTATTTTTCCAAGAGCTTAAATCCTTAAACTTCTTCTTTTTCAAAAGTTTAAAATTTCAAATATCCTCAAACTTCTCTTCCCCCTTTTGACATTATCAAAAAAGAAAGGATTTTGAAATGTGTCATAGAAGCATGCATAAAAACAATGAAAATAGATATTTCCCCCTTTCAAAAAGAATTTGATTTTCTCTTTTTATATATAAAACAAGCATGCATAATTCCCCCTAAATAAGTGGTATACTTCTTTGGTATCCTCACCGACTATAGTGTTTATAACTCTTGACTCAACCTTGGAGATCACCCTCCAATTTACAAAGTGTTACAAGAAAACAATTCTCAAAGAATTGTTGAGATGAAATGAGTACTCTCTAGAAGAGTGTATAACAACAAGTCCTAAGACACTATACTTGTCTTCAAATGTTGTGGACTTGAGTTTCTTGTTGTTGTTGTGTTGCTTTCAACTCTTCATTCCTCAACGTTGAATGTTGGTTGATCTTTCAATATGCTTGTTCATTCAAGTTGTTTGTTGGTTTGTCTTTCATGTCGTTTGTTGGTTTGTCATTCATCAAAACCTACGAATACAAACTTCGCATACAAGCAATATGATTTACAGTCACGGCTTGCCTCATCTTGGCTGTAGCCTTCCTCATTGACTCCATCACTTTCCTTGTTGACGTTGATGCTGTCGCCGTCTTCGCCAATGTCTCTGTTGACGGCTTTACTGTCGGTGTCAATGCCGACGATATCTACGTGTCATTGTCCTCGACATTTTCCCCGCCGCGGTTCGTTGTTGTCTGAATCGTCAATGCCGTCGATTTTAACGTCTGTGTAATCGTCCTCGATGTGGCCGCCGTTGCTGCTTCCAACGCTGCTGTTTCCTCTTTCGCTGCCGTCGCTGCTGCGAATGTTTGCATTGGCATTGCCGTTGGGATAACCGTTTTCGATGGGCCTGTTGGGATGCCCGTTGGGCAAGTTGAGATAGCCGTTCACTGCCGACAAGTGAGGTTGGGCAAGTTGGGATGGCCGTTGGCAACAGGGATGTTGGCGTGCCCTTCATGTCAATGTAGAGTATGAATGAGGGAGAAAGGAAAACCGAAAAGTGTGAACAAGTAGTGAGAAAGAGAGGGGAGTGGAGAGGACTAGTCGAAGAAGAGAGTGTGAAGGTTGGGGGAAACAGACAAAATGAGAGAGAGAGCATGCCTGACACGTGGTAGTGGTAAGGTCGTAAGAATGGGAATTAATTTTTTGGTGACGAGTGTTTAGGTTGTTATAACAACATTTTGTTATTTACTTGTATTCAGGTATATATAATTATAACAACAAATAACAACTATTAATATTAATATATGCTAATTAATTTTGCCATTATCAATATTTGGGCTATGCGTAGGGGTTGGAAACGGGCCTAAACCCGCCGGGTCGGCCCGCGTAACCCGTCAAAAAAGGCGGGCTGGACTGGGAAATTAAGACCGCCAAATAGCAAAAGCCCGCATAACCCGCACCTCTTAAACCGCGAGCTTTGGCGGGGCGGGGCGGGCTTTCACGCCGTGCTTAGTATTTTTTTATCAAGGGGTATTTTTACAATTTTTTTTGCCAAAACCCAACTTCCCCCAACCCAACTTACAAGAGAATGAGGATGAAAATTGAGTGTTTTGGATTATGTTTATTTTGTTTTAGAGACTATTTATAATTATGTTTTAGATTATGTTTATTTTGTTACCCCTAGCTGTGTGTACACCATACTTTGAACTTTAACACACTTGAACTATACAAAAAATAGTCTTTTAAGTTTTAAGATCCCTTTAGTAGCGACAATTAGAAGATTTTCATTCAATAAAAGGCAACAAAATAAAATAATGTCCCGTCCAAAACAATACAATAAAGTAGTAGATTAGCCTATCAACCTGTTTATCATATGCTTGCAAATAACGGAATATAATCATAATCATATAATATAGAAGAAATAATGGGCCATTATAAATCCGATTAAGGTTTATCGTCGTGGTCGTCGTGGCTTTCCTTATCTTGGTTGTCGCCTTCCTCATTGTCTACCTCACTTTTCTCGTTGACGTTGCGGATGTTGCTGTCTCCGCCAATGTCTTTGGCTTCACTGTCGGTGTCAATGCCGACGATGTCTATGTCCGTATCATCGTCCTCAAAGTTGCCTCCACCGCAGTCGCTATTGTTCAAATTGTCAATACCGTCAATGTCTACGTCCGTCCGTGTCATCGTCCTCGACGTTGCCCTTCTGTAGTCACCGCCGCTGCTGCTGCTTCTTCCTTCGATGCCGTGCTGCTAATATGGCATTGGCATTGCCGTTGGGATAGCCGTTTTTGACGGGCCCGTTGGGATGGCCGTTGGCGGCCGGCGAATGAGAATGGCTGTTGGGAAAGCTGTTGGATAAGTTGGCATGGCCATTGGCAACAAAGAAGTTGGTGTGCCCGTTCATGTTGATGTTGAGTGAGAATGGAGAGAAAGGAAAACTGAGAAGTGTAAACGAGCACTGTGAGAGAGAGGAGTAGAGAGGGCTAGTCGAAGAAGAGAGGGTGAGAGTTGAGGGAGAAAGACAAAATGAGAGAGAGAGCACGCCTGACACGTAGTAGTGGTAAGGTCGTAAGGATCGTGCCACAAGTCACAGCCCACAAGCCTCTCTCTTCCAACGAAATGGGAATCATTTTTTAGTAACAACATTGTATTATTTACTTATATACAGGTATATGTAACTATAATAACAAATAGCAACTATTAATATCGATATATGCTAATTAATTTTGGCATTATGAATATTTGGGTTGTGCGTACACTATACATTGAACTTTAACACACTTGAACTATACAAAAAATAGTCTTTTAAGTTTTAAGATCCCTTTAATAGAGACAATTAGAAGATTTTGATTCAATAAAAGGCAACAAAATAAAATAATGTCCCTGTCCAAAACAATAGAATAAAGCAGTAGATTAGCCTAATATGTTTATCATGTGCTTGCAAATAAGGGAATATATTCATAATCATATAATATAGAAGAAAGAATGGACCACTATAGATACGATTAAGGTTTATCGCCGTGGTCGTCGTGACTTTCCTTATCTTGGTTGTCGCCTTCTTCATTGCCTCCCTCACTTTCCTCGTTGACGTTGCGGATGTCGCCGTCTCCGCCAATGTCTCCGGCTTCGCTGTCGGTGTCAATGCCGACAATGTCTATGTCTGTGTTATCATCCTCGACGTTGCCCCGCCTCTGTCGCTGTTGTTCGAATCGTCAATACCGTCGATGTCTACGTTCGTGTTATCGTCCTCGATGTCACCCTGCTACGGTCGCCGCCGCTGCTGCTTCCTCCTTCGCTGCCATTGCTTCTAATATGTCATTGACATTGCCGTTGGGATAGCCGTTTTCGACGGGCCCGTTGGGATGGCCGTTGGCGGCGGCGTATGAGGATGGCCGTTGGGATAGCCGTTTTTGATGGACCCGTTGGAAAAGTCATTGCGCAAATTAGCATGGCCATTGGCAACAGGGAAATTGGTGTGCCTGTTCATGTCGATGTAGAGTGAGAATGGGGAGAAAAGAAAACTGAGAAGTGTGAACGAGCAGTGAGAGAGAGGAGTGGAGAGGACTAGTTGAAGAAGAGAGTGTGAGGGTTGTAGAAAAAAGACAAAATGAGAGAGATCACGCTAGTAGTGGTAAGGTCATAAGGATCGTGCCATAGGCCACAGCCCACAGGCACTCTCTTCCAACGAAATGGGAATCATTTTTTTAGTGACGAGTGGTAAGGTTGCTAATTAATTTTGACATTATCAATATTTAGGCTGTGCGTACACTATACTTTTAACTATAACACACTTGAACCATACAAAAAATAGTCTTTTAAATTTTAAGATCCCTTTAGTAGAGAAAATTAGAAGATTTTGATTCAATAAAAGGCAACCAAATAAAATAATGTCCCGTCCAAACAACAGAATAAGGTTTATCGACGTGGTCGTCGCTTTCCTCATGGTCGCTATGGCTTTCCACATCTTGGCTGTCGCCTTCCTCATTGCCTCCATCAGTTTCCTCGTTGACGTTGCTTTCGCCGTCTCCGCCAATTTCTTCGGCTTCACTGTCGGTGTCAATGCTGTTGGTGGCTTTCCACATTTTGGCTGTCGGGCTCCGTCATCATCCTCGACATTGCCCCGCCGCAGTCACTGTTGTCTGAATCGTTAATACCATCCATGTCTACGTCTGTGTCATCGTCCTCGATGTCGTTGTCCTGCTGCGGTCGCCTCTGTCGCCACTACTGCTGCCGCCGCTGTTGATGCTTCCTCCTTCGTTGCCGCTGCTGCTAATACTAGCATTGTCATTGCCGTTAGGATAGCCGTTTTCGACGGGCCCATTTAGATGGCTGTTGGGCAACTTGGGATGGCCGTTGGCAACAGGGAAGTTGGCGTGCCTGTTCATATTGATGTAGAGTGATAATAGGAGAGAAAGAAAAGCTAAAAAGTGTGAACGAGTAGTGTGAGAGAGATGAGTGGAGAGGGCTAGTCGAACAAGAGAATGCGAGGGTTAAGGGAAAAAGACAAAATGAGAGAGAGAGCACGCTTTGACACGTAGTAATGGCAAGGTCGTAAGGATCGTGCCACAGGCCACAGCCCACAAGCCTCTCTCTTCCAACAAAGTGGGAATCATCTTGAACCATACCAAAAATACTCTTTTAAGTTTTAAGATCCCTTTAGTAGAGACAATTAGAAGATTCTCATTCAATAAAAGGCAACAAAATAAAATAATGTCCGTCCAAAACAACAGAATTAATTAAGCAGTAGATTAGCATATCAATCTGTTTATCATGTGCTTGCAAATAAGGGAATATATTCAAAATCATATAATATAGAAGAATGAGTGGACCTTTATAGATACGATTAAGGTTTATCGCCGTGGTAGTCGCTTTCCTCATGGTCGATGTGGCTTTCCGCATTTTGGCTGTCGCCTTCCTCATCGCCTCCGTCACTTTCCTCGTTGACGTCGCTATTGTCGCCGTCTCTGCCAATGTCTCCGTTAACGGCTTTGCTGTCGGTGTCAATGCTGACGATGTCTATGTCTGTGTTATCGTTTTCGACGTCACCCCCGCCGCGGTCGCTGTTGTTTGAATTGTCAATGCCAACAATGTCTACGTCCGTGTCATCATCCTCGACGTCTCCCCGTTGCGGTCGCTGCTGCCGCCGTCAACGTTGCTGCTGCCTCCAGCGCTGCTACTGCTTCTTCTTTCGCTGCCGCTGCTGCTGCTAATATTGACATTAGCATTGCTGTTGGGATAGTCATTTTTGACTGGGCCATTGGAATGGCCGTTGGCAACATGGAAGTTGACGTGGCCGTTCATGTCGATGCAGAGTGACAATGGAAAAAAAAGGAAAAATGAGAAGTGTGAATGAGCAGTGAGAGAGAGAAAGAGGAGTGGAGAGGGCTAATCGAAGAAGAGAGTGCGGGGGTTGAGAAAAAAAGACAAAATGAGAGAGAGAGAGCACGCCTGACACGTAGTAGTCGCAGTCGTAAAGTCGTAAGGATCGTGTCACAGGCCACAGCCCACAAGCCTCTCTCTTCCAACGAAGTGGGAATCATTTTTTGGTGACGAGTGATAAGGTTGCTATAACAACATTTTGTTATTTAGTTGTATACAAGTAAATACAATTATAATAATGGCTTAATAGTCAAATCCGTCCCTAAAAGATTACCCATTCTTCAAATTAGTCCTCAAATGATTTTTTTAGTCATATTAGTCCTTGAAAGATTAAATCTAAGTCAAATTGGTCCTTCCGTTAGTTAGATGATGATGTGTCACATTAAGTGCCACGTGTCACAGATGATTGGTTAACGTGTCATTAACGTGTCATGTCAGTGTCGCATAGCATGCCACATGTCACTTAACATGTAAAAAGGTTATTTATAATCAAAATAATCCCTGAAATTTCAGACGTAAGTCATTTTCATCCCTAAAATTTTAAAAATTAATCAAATTAGTCCTTATATATTTTTTTCCTAATATTAAATTTAAAATATTTTTTAATATTACTAATTTTAATATTATTTTTAGACCTTAATAAACAAAATTCTCTTTACATAAAATAATTAAATTGTTATAAAGTTATTTTGTCATTTGTATTTTAAAATTTTACCTTTTCAAATTGTAATTTTTTATAGTGAAATTTTTTTATTTAAACGAATTTATCAAATTATTGTTGAATATATATTTAAAAATTTAAATCTTTTAAATTTTTAAAATTATATTTTTTATTATTGTTTAATTTATATGGTAGAACTCAATAATTAAAAAAAACGATTTGTCGAATCACTTGTTGAATCTTAATATTTTAATATAAAATATTTATATGATAGAACTCAAATTATTGTTGAATCTTAATAACTAGTATATAACTAGTATATACTAAAAGTTTTAATATTTTGGATTTCACTAAATAAATATAGTAATTATTTTAAATATTTTAATCTTTTATTCAACAAGTGATCCCGCAAATCGATTTTTAATTTTAAACCTTCACCACGATTTACAGTCTCTTTCTTCCACCACTTCACCTTCTTTAGGAAGTTGCCTCCCTTTTTAGATTTTCTTCTGCAACAACGGTTAAAAACAACTCTTTTTTTTTAAATAAAATTTTCTTTCCGTCATCTCACTTCCCGAATTCTAACTTTCTGAAGCTCCAATCTCTTTTTCTCCTCTAAACTTTCTGTTCTGCAACTGCAATCTTTCTACCAACTTCTCATTTCACTCATCAATGGCTTCTCCTTCAACTCACGTTACTGCTCAGGACAAGGGCAAAGGCCCTATGGCTCAGCATCAGGCTCCCCCAACCTTGCACATACTCAACCAAATCAACGATGAGATTATTGAAGACCCTCAGCCACAAATCGACAACCCAAGGATCCTCAGACTTTTTAACATTGGTGACGAAACCCACTGTTTCATTGGTCCTATTCAAACTTTAGAGCGTGCCAACAAATGTCTTCACTTCTTCCCCAATGCACAAGGGAAAGATTTGCTTATCAACCACAACCTTCTCATAACCCCTTTCTTTAATCCTCAGAAACCCTTCAGTAACAATCCTAAAATCACCCCACGAGGAGTTGACTTTCGAGTTTGGCATAGACACCTCCATTCAGAGAATAACGCCGCCTGGAGGGCTCTTGGTATCCAAGACTTACTTCGACTTTCTCACTTCACCCATTCAACTCATCCTTGGATGATTGGGACAGTGTTCAATTTCTGGAACAGGACCACAAACAATTTTCACCTTTCCTATGGGATGATTGACCTTTCTCTATTAGATGTGGCTGCCATTACTGGCTTCCCAATCAGCTCTCCTGAACTAACCTCTGATGTGCAACCGAATCGAGACTATAGGATAATCCATAGGACTTTCTATAGCAAATTTATTGCTCAAAACATGGGTCAAGAAAATGAACCTGTAACTGATGATGAGCACGTTGCATTTCTATACTACTAGTTGAATGCCATTGTCTTTTGCTTTTGAAGTGTCCAAATCAAGGTTGCGAGAACCGGACCGATAATCGAACTGATCAAGTGACTGGTTCAATGGTTCAATGGTTCAACCAGAGTTGAACCGTAGTTGAACTGGTTTAATTAAATATAGAGTAAAATTATAAAAAATTCAATACATAATTTTAAAAAGTTAAATGCAATAATTTTTAAACTAAAAAGATTCAAAATTTAACAATTTCACAAAATAAACAATACATAAGTTATCATTAAAAGGTCATAAACAACCTCAAATATGAAAGTTTATAACTAAAGAAATTAAAATGCACATAAATTACAAACACAATGTTTTGCAACCAAAAGAAACAATATTCAACAAACAATACTTCAACTAAACAAAGACACTAGAAGTCATAATCATCATTAAGTGTTCCGATGTCTCCATCATAAACAGGTAATCCAAAGCCAGCATCTTCAGAAATACCACCAAAAGAAGTATTTGAGGATTCAATTACAACATCAGGCATATCCACTTCAACTTCCATGTCTCCACCATCTAATAAAATATAAAGAAAACTCAATAAGAAATCAATATTAATGACATGTATCTTTATGGAAGGAAACAAAGATTGCTATGTCACTCACCATTAGGATACAAAGGCATAGCATTATCAGTGTATATTAAACTTTCAGTGCCTTCAACATCTCCAGTAGTAAATTCAGGATCATCCTCATCTGCCATTACCCAAAAATCTACTGTGTCAATGCTTTGAATGTCAATTGGATCATAATTCCTCTTCTTTTGATGCAACCTAGATTGAAGGCGTAGGTTATAGGTGACATAAACAATGTCACTTAGCCTTTGATGCTCTAACCGGTTCCTCCTCTTTGAATGGATTTGTTCAAAAAGGCTCCAGTTCCTCTCACATCCAGATGAAGAAGAGGTTTGATGAAGAAGACAGACTGCCATTTTTTGCAAATTAGGAGTACTCTCATCGTGTAGCCTCCACCATTCACCTACGTAGATACAAAAATAAAAAACTTTTTAATGTTTATCACCCAACATATTAAACTTTGGAACTAAACTGAACTTGGATATGAAATAAGTCAAATAACTTACCAGGTTCGAGTCTTGATGCCGCTGTCTTAGCACTTTCCCTCCCAAAACTTTCTTTACAATCTCGATATAGTTGTATCTCTTGCATTGCATCAACTGAGTCATCACAAAGTATTTCAACATCAAGCAAATCAAGTAAAGATCTCAAAACATTTGCCTTCTCAACATAACCCTCACTATAGAAAATTCCTGGATTTAAAAAGTACGCTGCTGCATGGAGATCACGCTTCAAATGCTTATCCCACCTCATTTTCAAGATACTCGTGTATGGCGTATAAGCAGCTTTTCGATTTATGAACATTGTCTTGATAGCATTTTTTGCTCTTTGCATGCCTTCATACACGATTCCCAAAGAGGGTTTTTCATCAGCATCAACAAGCCTTAACAAGCCTCAACAACTTAATAAGAGGACCAACAATTTTTACAGTGGTAACTCAGTCTTGCCAAAACTTACTGTCCAAGAATATTGAACTAACAATCTTTCCATTGGCACTTTTGGATAACTTATGAGAAGTGAAATATTTGTCCACCATCAATGACTGCAACTCTTCCTTGTGATCATATATACTTTTCAAAGTAATGAAAACAGTGGCAAAACGTGTGACTCCTGGTCGAACAATTTATGTCCAACTTTTTCTTTTTCTAAGCCAAGACAATAAGATCATATGATTGTAGACAAACACAGTCACTTTTGAAGCACGGGAAACAAGGTCAGCTATGTGAGGGATACTTGCAATATCTTTCAAAATAAGATTGATACAATGGGCAGCACAAGGAGACCAAAATATATTTGGGTATTTTTCATGAATAAGTTTTCTAGCAGATACATAATTAGCAGCATTATCAGTGACCACATGCACAATGTTACTAGGCCCAACCCACTCAATAACATCAGCAAACAAATTAAACAATGCATTGGCAGTTTTTATCACATCAGAAGCATCAACAGTCTTAACAAATGACATACCAGCAGGACAATAAACTAGAAAGTTAATTAAAGTTCGTTGCCTTTGATCAGTCCACCCATCTGCCATCAGCGTACAACCGGTGCTTTTTCATGAGCTCCTATACTTTTCAACCAGCAACTAACACTCTCTCTTAAGATCAGCCAACAAATGAACTCTCATTTCATCATATGATGGTCCCTTGAAATCAGGTCCAATTGTAGCAACACCATCCAATGCAGGTTGAAAGTAAGGTGATTGAATTGTATTGAAAGGAATACGTGCATCAACAATCCATTTGGCAAGTCCCAACTTAGCCTTGTGCACAATTTCTTTACTAGCCAAAACACTTTTCAAAGTCGGTTGAGATCCTGGAGTAGTCCTTTCTTTAAAGTAACTTTCAATTTGTGTAGCTACTACAGCTCTTCTCTTTCCTTTGTCTCTCGTTGTTGTAGGAACAACAGCTTGTACATGGTTAGGCGATTCAGCCTCTTTTACAGGTGCTTCCCCACCATAAGACTCCTCCTCAAATTTTCTTTTTTCCATCTTATTTTTTTTGTTTTCCATCAGAATCCTTTTGAATTGAAGTTCAACTTCTTCAGTGACTTTGCTACATACTTTAATTTGTCCAGGAATTTTCGCAAGATGATATTTCATCCTATATATCCCCCCTCCATTATAAGTATTCAAACAAAAGATACATGTATACTGTGCCTTATGATTTTTATCATATTTCACAGTGAAATATTCCCAAGCCGGGTCAGATTTTCCTCGAGAGGAACATGTCTGAGATTCTTGTACAACATTATGTTGTTGTTGCTGATCATTTTGTGACTGTTCCATCTAAATTCAGAATGCCAGCAACCCATAATCCAATTGAACAGAGCAGAATTGACAAAATGAAAAAATTGAATAGAGCGAAATTGAAAAAATAAAAAAAATTGAAGAATAGAGCAGAGCAGAATTCTCAAATTCAACATACATCAAATTTATTTTCAAATTCAACATTTCAACAAATTTATTCAACATACAAAAAATTGAAGAATAAATTTATTCAACATACAAAGTTACGAACAGAAGCCAGAAACCCAGAACTTACCGCAAGAGAAGAACGAACAGAACCCAGAAAACAGCATGAACAGAAGCTAGAAACCCAGAAGCCAGAAACCCAGAACCCGCGACGGTGCACAACGACCCCCAATGACCCGCGACTGAAACCCAGAAACCTAGAAGCCAAAAACCCAGAAGCCAGAAACCCAGAACCCGCGACGGTGAGCGACGGTGGGAGTGTTCTTCACGGCATCGGTCGTCCGTCGTATGCAGAAGCTCCAGCCTCGAGCTTAGGGTTGGGAGTGGAGTGTTCTTCGAAGACTTTGAGAGAACAGGGATTTAGGGTGAAAATGGTGCTTCTACACGCGTTGTTCAGCCTGTTTTTCTTTTTTTCTTTTTTTTTTATAAAATAGCCAAACGACGCCGTTTCATTAGCAGGAGGAAAAACCGGGCCGGTTTGCCCGGTTCATTGGTTAACCACTGGTTCAGCCGATTTTTCCACTGGTTTTTTGTAGCGCGGTTTTGCATGTGGACCGGACTGGCTAAGTGACCGATTAACCCAGTTGAACCGGCCAGTTCAGTTCGGTCCGATTTTCAGAACGTTGGTCCAAATACAAAAACTCTTTCATCCTCTGGCATCTCTTTTACATGAGGGTAATAATTTCAATTTGGCAAAGTTGATTCTGGGACACTTATTCGAAGAACTTGGCCACCTATTCAACTGCCTCCGAAATAACTCTTCGATTAATGTAGGAGGTCCTCTCTGGCTTCTCCAGCTTTGGTTGAATGTAGTCTTTGAAAAATTCATACAGAAGGATACAGACAGTTTATTTGGTAAACAACATATCGAACGATTCCGTCTGGTCCTTTCGACCAAATTTCCCAGATGTCCAGTCGACTGAGGACCATTCCTAGGCTGTTTTTTCTCTCTTTCACTCTTGCAAAAACTTCAACAATAATGATCTCAATTTTACCCCCTTTCTATATCAAAACTGTGGTCCTTCATGGCTCAAACGCTTTCTCTTTCCCAATGATAAGAGGACGAAATTGCCAACAGGAATTGGGCCAACTTAATTGCTGTTCAGATAATCCCTACTGGATTACCTCAACACAAAAAGGAATAATTCAAAACAACTCTCTATGCTCCTCATTATACTGCCAGGAAATTCGGTTTCTCCCAAACCATTCCAGTTCCTCTTCCTCGAAACAATCGACCTCTTTGTCACGTCGAATTGAATTCGAAGGAACAACTTGAACTCTGTCTTTCCTCTAATCAACAACAAAAAACAAACTATACTCACCTTATTTATGAGCGTAGTTCATACATAATCAAATCATACTTCAACTGATGGACTACATATTTTTCCAGATATAGTTGTATCCTTGATGAGATAAAAAATTCTGCCATCAAGATCACTCCAACTACTGAAAGTTCACCAAAAAGAACTTCAAAAAGAATAATTGAAGCTACAGTACCACCAAAGCAGCCACAAAAGAGAACTCGAAAAGCTCCTACCAAAACTTCTAAAAGGGTAATCTTTCAATCACACCTTTCTAAACCTTTCTCGACTATATTCGTTTGGACACATCTTGATTTCGAATCTTCTTTCATTACCAGGTTTAGTCATCAAGCGAGAGCTCTTCAAAAGACAGTGAATAGCCAACACAAAATATCTTTGCTGCCTCTTCCAATTCAGATGATGATTCAGAAATCGAATTAGTCTCCAATCTGATTCGAAAAAGACCCACTCCGGTAATTTTACATCAATTTCGAATATGTCAAATTAATTGGAAAGATTTAACCTGTTAAATGTCATATTTTAGATTACAACAACTGCTCAAACCACATCTTCTTCGTTTGCTCCTGGACAATCACCTCAACAAGACCAACCAAGATCAGAACAACAAGAATCCCCCTCATCTACAGGTTGTTTTGCCAACACCGACTGAAACTCAAGTGGTCGACTTGACGTAAGAGCAACTCTCACCATCTCAAAACCAAAACATCGACAATCTTCCATCTCCAACTCAAACTGGAACTCTTAATGAGTCTCCTGTTACTCATATTTCCGATTTACCTATTTAGGATCCAGGGACTATACCTTTTCCCCAAAAATCTCCAAGCCCAAACAAAAACATTGAGCCTTCTACTTCACACAGTCCAGAACCATCATTTGAGGTCTCTTACATACCTTCTCAACCGTCCGATGCTGATCTTGATGAACTGGTTGCCTACTTGACTCAAATTGTTCAAGAAGATGAAGTACCGATTTCAACTCCACCTCCTACAGACCCTTCTACATCCGGCTTTCCTTCAGAACTCAATCGACACACCCGCAGACAATTAACCACCTTCTTAGGCTCTTATTGCATCCACCTACTAAATGGACTGGCCAATCAAACCTGAATTCACTCCTTTCTGATATTTTGAGCTCTTCCATTGAATTTTAGGTTCCTCTCCAATTCCCTGCTATAGTCAAGAAGTTTATAAAGGTTTTCAATGACTGCATCATTGTTCAAGATAAGTTATAAGAAGCTAAGGAAAAAGTGGCAATCAAGACTGAGACAGAAGAAATCAGCAAAGTTCTTCGACCAATGAAGGTATCCTGCAAAGAAAAGTCTTCACTGCTCAAGCCTATTATGACAAGCAAGAGGAAGAACTTGAAGCAGAATAGGACCAAATTAATGAAAAATTAGCCAAAATTCAAAAAAGGAAAGCTGGCTTAGTTGTACCCTTGGCTTCAGTTCGAAACAAGCAATAAACACTTTTCAAGGAGCTTTGCATTGTAGAAGCCAAACAAGAAGAATGCGAGAAGCAGCTTGACAAAGCTCAAAGTGAAGAATATGAGCAAATCTAAGCACTTTCTACCTTGAACAGTGAAGGAGTCCAACTTTACTCTGACTTAGCAGAACTCTTAGTACCTTCTATTCCACCTAATTAAGCACTTTTATGTATAATAACTCTTTTTATGCTCTTACTTATTTATTTATATTATTGATCTTGATTCGGCATACATCGATATTACTTCAAGTATTTTCCATTTATCGAACTAATTACGTTCCCAGAATCGATATCTTTAATTAGATATGCATTTCCAGAATACAATTCGATTACTTGAAAAGGTCCTTCCCAACTATGAGACCATTTGCCAAGGAATCTTGACTTCTTTTTCATTGGTAATACAACTTTTAGGACCAATTCTCCTATATTGAAACATTTCTCTTTTATGCTACGATTATAATTTCGAACAACACTTTCTTTTTGTTGAATCATATTTTCGAGTGCCAATATACATTCCGAGTCTAACTGATTCAACTCATCATACATTGAATTCCAATAATCGTCAACTGGCAAGTCATCTTGCCTCAAAATTCTCAACGTATTGAGATTAACCTCTAATGGTAAAATTGCGTTGTGACCATACACCAATTTATAAGGAGAAGTACCTGTTGATCCTGGCCTACGCATAATATGGAGTTGAAGTAACCATATTGATCAGTACTCAAGGTTTAGGGAATTCCAAATTGATGGATTATATGTTCCTCAATAAAATCTATCACTTCATTTTGCCCAGCTTCTATTAAGGGAACAGCTTCAACCCACTTCGTGAAATAATCAATTGCTACCAAAATAAATTTATGATTTTTTGATGAAGGAGGATGTATCAATCCAATTAAATCTAAAGCCCATCCTCGAAAAGGCCATGGTTTAATAATCGAATGTAATTCAGATGCTGGTATCTGTTGTACCACTCCATGACGTTAGCATTCTTGGCATGCTTTTGCATAATCAATGCAATCTTTAATCATAGAAGGCCAATAGACATGGTTTCGACGTAACACCCATTTCATTTTCATCCCAGCCTGATGAGCCCCACATATACCTTTGTGGACTTTCCCTAAAGCAATATCCTTATCAGCTTGACTTAAACATCTTGAAAGGCTTCCATCAATTCCTTTCTTATACAACTCGTCAGCCATCAATACAAAATTCAACGCTTTCAACTTTACTTTCCTATCAACTTGAAGTTTGGGAGCTTTTAAATAAATGGCAATGGGTTTCCTCCAATCATCATCTTCCCATTCATCTGAACACAAAGCCTATCTCTCATCGATAGGCACTAAAATCTGACAAATTTTTGCCAGTTTTCTTAGCATTTCTGGGAATATCTTGTATCTCAAAGCAATTTTGGCCAACTCATTAGTAATTTCATTTTGAATTCTTGGAATATGAACTAATAAAACTTTCCAAAAAGAAGTTAATAATTCCCTTGCCATTGCTAAATACTTTCGTAACTTCTCATTGTTACATTTGAACTCCTTTGATAACTGTTTTAAAACTAATTGCGAATCCCCAAGGATCTGAACTTCTAAAGCCCTTTTTCCAAACTAGTGGCTCGTTCATGTCCATTTTCATCATCTTGGGTTAACATACACCCAATTGTATTCATGGATGCTGCACTGTATAACTTTAAAGGCTCATGGGGGCGAACATTTGCCATTACTGGGGCTTTGGACAGATAAGCTTTAATTGAATCGAAAGCTTCCTAGTGTTCTTTTAACCATTGGAACTGTGACTCATTCTTAAGTTTTACCAAAGGCACAAATACACGGGTTCAACCTGAAAGATTCGATATGAATCTTCTAAGATAATTAACTTTTCCAAGGAAGGATTGCACCTCTTTTTTCGATCTAGGAAGGGATAATTCTAAGATCGCATTAGCTTTGTTCTTATCAAAAGTAATTCTCTTTTTATGGACAACAAATCCTAAGAAATTCCGGGCTGATACACCGAATGCACATTTTAAAAGATTCATTTTTAGTCCCTTTTTCCGCATAGTAATAAATACTTTTCTCAAATGATCGATGTGTTGAGTCATAGAATTCGACTTAACCATAACATCATCGATATATTCTTCCATAAATTTTCCAATATACTCATGAAAAATAGTATTCATGGCACATTGATACGTTGCACCAGCATTTTCAAACCGAATGGCATAACAACCCATTCATATGTACCTAATGCCCCAAGACATCGAAAAGCAATTTTGGACACATCATCTTCTGCAATGAAGATTTGGTTATATCCTGAATAACCGTCCATAAAACTTAAAATCTCATTACCTGCAGTAAAATTAATTAAAATATCTGCTATGGGCATAAAATATTCATCCTTCGTAGTGGCATTATTCAAATATCGAAAATCAATACACACTCTCAATTTCCCATTCTTCTTCATTACAGGGAGAATGTTTGAAACCCATTCAACATAACGTGTGGTTCGAATAAATTTCATCTTAATTAAGCGTTCGATCTCTTCTTTAATCTTTTGATTAATTTCAGGAGCAAATCAACGAGGCATTTGGCTTATGGGTCGAGCATTCGCTTTTAATGCTAGTCGATGTTCCACAAGAGAACGATCAAGATCAGGCATCTCATGATAATCCCAAACAAAACAGTCTTTAAACTCATGCAAAAGATGATATAATTCAGTTCGAAATGGGACTGTAAGGTCCTTACATATGTAAGTAATTCGAACATCATCAACAGATCCTAGATTAATCTCTTCTAAAGGATCTTGCGACTCGAAACCTCTCATATTTTCATCAACTTTTACCGAATACTTTTCAAAACCCAACGGTTCTAAATCATAGATACAAGCAGAAGATAAATTACATATTCATTAGGATTGAAACAAACTTGATCATTCACTGGATTAACAACAGCTTTGTTTTCAATACAATGTACTTCTGCTATATCAACAGCAATTTGATTGACAACATTACTAGAATTACGGGAACAAAAAGAATTTAAACCATGACTAAATTCGACCGAAGGGATTGAACCTACACTATAAGAAGAAGATGAAACTACTTTTATAAATGACTCAACTTCATCAGAATAATTACTTTTATTCTCTAATGAAAGGAAATTACTTAAATATTTATTTAAAGTTAACAGATTATCCGAGACATCTTGTTCATCTGCCATCGAAGAACATCCTCGAATCGCCACTTATGTTGAACAATCCCACCCAGTCGCAGAAATACTGGGTTGTGGATAACGAAGCTTCACACTTAAACCCTCTGAAGTCAGATAGCACCCTTCACAATTGAAAGAATTAGGTACCCTATCAAGATTCAAAGGTTTCAGTTTAGGATTATACACCCTGGAGTCGACATGTAACTGCTCGACATACAAATTCGAATTAGCCTTAACTACTTCAGGTTTTCCATCATCTGTCCAAAGGAGGACGCTTTGATGCACAGTGGACGGCACAACCCCAACTCCATGAATCCAATCACGTCCTAGTAAGGCATTATAGCTAGCCTTTGAAGACACCACAACAAAAACGGTGTTTCGATAAGTGGATCCAACTTTTACTCCCAAAGTAACCAAACCGTCCGAAGCACCACTGAAGTCTGTTACTGAAATATTAGTAGGGATTAAATCATCAGGATATTTTCTGACCTTCAACAACATCCTCCATCAATCAGAACTTTGTTTATTTTGATCCCACTTATGGTTGCGGTAATGTGTAATGGGCGCAAATGAGATTTTTTATTCTCGGAGGGCCTTTGAAAATAACCAGGTTAATCCTCATATCGAATGAATGAAAAGGCTTCCTCATCATCAACACCATAATCCTCCACTGAATTACCCTCATATTCTCCTAAATACTCAGTTGGATAATTGAAATGGTACTGACCATTTCATCTTCTTCTTCTTCGAAGTACTCTTCATCTAAACCAACAACCTTGTCCTTATCACCATTAGAAACAGTAACCACTGCTTTTCCTTTATCCAACTTCACATGGGAGGAAACTCCCTTTGGATACGTCTCTCCATCAGTCAAGAAGACTATTCGAGAATGCACGGAAGGTGTTGCCCCCTTGACTTTATCAACTGGAGATACCTTGGTGGCTGTTGTCCTCTTCGTCCTCTACCCCTTGGATACCCTCTAGCATGGCCATGGAAGTAAGGATATCGACCTCGAGGAGGACCTCTATGCCCCACTGTGGGTTACGCTTATAATGAGCGTCCCTGTTCGAAAACTCTTAGCAATTTCGAATCCACTGTACACTTATGGCTTGAGAACGGTTTATAAGTGCAATAGTGCCTTTCTGAGGACCTTCAGAACTTTGCCCTTCCATTCGTCGAATATGCTGTTTTTGATGGGCATGTTCCTCTTTGTGAGCCAATCCCTTCTTCATCCTTTCCTTCTCAGAAATTTCCGCAACCTCAACATCGAAAACCGCATTGCATCGAGGATACAGAGATACATCCCGATCCTTTAATTTCTGTTGCACCAGAAAATCCAACAACCCATCTCCTGCTCCAGGGTATACAGATCGGACATCTAATTCAAAGTTTCCTAGGGCCATGTCAAAGTCATAAGACATCCCAACCATATTCACCCCAAAATATGGTTCAGCAAAACTGGCTTCGCTATTGAAAGGATCATAATCAACTTTCATTTCTTTCTTACCATCGTCGAATTTCAACCATCCTTCCATGATGGCTTCTTGTATCAAATCCCTGAAATGAACACAATTATTAGTCGAATGACTAGTTGCTTGGTGAAACTTACAGTAAGGTTTCCCTTTTAAATCCTTCAGGTAAAACTAACTGTTTATCTTTAAGCAACACATTAAAAATCTGATCAGATTTCAAAATATCAAAACTATATCTTTTCCCACTTTTCAGTTTTGAATCATTCGACTTATCATTGCTAGGGATTTTCTTAAGTAAAGAACATACATAAGGAGGGTCTTTCCTAAGTTCAGCCAAATCAACTTCTGCATCTAAATCGGACTCCTCATCAGAAGATTCCATGGCCACATAAGAAACTTTCTCCTTACGAGAGAAAGGTATACTTTTTAACCTCTTTTCGTTCTTATATTTCTCTTTTTCTTTCTTCAGAATTTATACTTGACGAACTCTCTCAGCCAAATGGGCTAAGTCGAAAATATGCACATTGAATAATTTTTGACGCATATAGAATCTTAATCCCATAATTGCTATCTTTACTACTTCACTTTCAGGAAGAGACACATAACAACTACTTTTAACATTTTTGAAACGAATCATGTAATCATCGAAGGTTTCACCATCTTCACGCTTCAAAGCCAATAACTGCCACATTCAGTTCTCCCCAACAAAATTGGGCATGAAAAGCAGTTTCTAACTGAGCCCATATTGTTATTGAATTTGGTCTAAGATTAGAGAACCAAGTAAACACATTCTTCGTTAACGAAGATGAAAACAACTTCAAATTTTCATCATTAAGAAAATTCCAAATCTCAACCAAATATCGAGCAACATGTTCAGTAGTCGATTTCCCAACTTCTCCTGCAAACTTTGTGATTATCTTAGGATTTTTCACTCCTCTTAGCACTTCAACCATTTGAACATTATAAGGAAAAGTTGACACAAAGTGGGATCGATTCATAAATCCTATATTGAATCCAACCCTATTTAAAACATCTTCCACAATTGTTGTAACCTGATAACGTTCACCGACTTGATTAGCGCGTAATTGAGCCAAGATATCATCTGCATTTTGACCACGAGGAAGTAATTGAGAATTTTCTCTATTTCTAAAAATATCATTTTGTTTTGAAATAAATTTTCAAAACCCTGATTATTTCCTCTAGCATCTTGCCTTTCTCCTTCATCATAATCAACGATTCGGGCAATTCGCTCATTTGTCTCGCAAGACGATCGATTCATGATCAGCCATCATAGGATTTAGAATTGTGGTCATTTGTTAAGTCAATAAATTGACCAAATCATGATGGCTTTCTTCTACATGTTGTCGAAATACTGCTATTGAATTAGAAGCATTTGATGTAGAACCCACATTATAATCACGAGAATACTCGGATTGCTGATGTGGATTTTGAACATTGTTTACTCCATTTGTACCCCTAAATTGAATCGGAGGAATAAAACCACTTACTGGTGGAGTATAACTAGGAGGGAGGCCATAAGGAGGCCAACCAGCAGTTACTTAGGGCTGAATTAGTGGTGGATTAGCACGTGGACGAGTATTACGCCCATTATTTCCAGCCTGCACATTAGTAACCGCCACACTTTCATTTACAACCACCCCTTCCAAACGTGAAATAACGTCCGAAGGTTATACATTTTCTGGTACACTATCATTTGTGGCCAAACCACCATTCACATTCGAAACTTCGTCAGCCATGTGAACAATTCTTTCACTCCTTAATTGCATGCACTAAGTGACACCAAAATCGTTTGACACACTTCAATTTTAAACTGTCCCACCGGACGTGCCAATTTGTTTAATCAATTTTTAGCAAATCGAAGGTGGTTCGATTCTAATGATCTGGAAGCGAAACCTACTCCTCTTTTGCGGGTACCAATTTTCTAACAGTGCATCAAAGATTCTTTAATTAGACGAGATTTTAAAGAAAAGATCGAAAAGACATGAATAAAGACTTTGAAAATAAGATTGACTGGAATTAAAATGGTTTACATTGAATTTAAACAAAGCTGTAAAATGCCTTCGATTGAATCAGAAGACTTTTGACATAGAAATTAAAGGGTTTCGAAACATAAAACTGAGCAAGTAAAGTAAATGTTGCTTGAAAGATAAATTTGCATGAAAAAATAAAGTTTGCAAAAAGATAAATGAAAAATGAAGACATGTGGAAGAAACCCTACAGAAAATTAACTCGAAGTAGATTTAAAAAATCCCTAGGATGTGAGTATACGTGAATAATTTTTGAAGCAAAGTTCCAACCCCTGTATTTTCGAGCCTTCTCTTATTTATAGCCATTTCTTAACCAATCAATTTGAAGTGTAACTTCAATGTGTGTAAAGAGCATGAATAACTGTTCCCACTCTTTTACTTGATCTTGTAACTGCTGAAAAAACAACCTTCGAATCTCAAGATCTTTGATTCACTTCTTCGAAGAGCTCCTTAACTTGTTAAACTAATCAAACTCTTACTCAATAACCTTAAACACAAGAGCTTCTTCAATATCAACTTCCTTACGAAAACTCACTCACTAATCTTCAAGTAACTTTCTTCTTGGAAATTAATTATTTTTAACCAACAGATACCAAATTTAATATATTATTATTTCAATAGAGCCATATATAAGTTTGTTGATCTTCCTGTACATAATAGAAGTGGTGGTACATCTATCAATATATAAAGTCATAAAAGAAAAAAGGAATTACGTTCGGATAAATATCCTTTATTATAATTTTTCCAAGTTGATAGGATAATAATTCCTTCTTTACTTTATCTCTTTGCATATCTCCGAACTCATGATACACATCACACACCACTCTGACGTTCGAATTTCGATTGGTTAATCAAACAATCTCAAATTTTGTTGTCTGATTTTCTTTGCCTTTCATGCCTGCGTCTCCATGGGACTACTTGCTTAACGCTTTGGTAAATGCTACTCTGCAATTATCAAATCTATCATAATTAGTAACAAACTATACAATAATTAAAATTGTTTGATAAATAGTATGTTATTGATTTTTCAAAGGATTATGTTTATTCCAAATAGATAGTTAATAGTTTCCAAATTTACGCATATAAAATCTCACAGCTTCTCAACTTTATAAGTATCCGCAAAATTAAGAACCACAAAAATCCCCAGAATTGAGTGTTATTCTTTTCAAATTAAATATAATAATCTTGTGGTTAATTTTATCAATGATTAAATGTTCTTGTCAAACACTTCCACTTGTGCATAAATTTCCCCAAAATTTTGAACTAAACAGAAGAAGGGTAAAAAAAATCAGGGTCTGACATTAGTAGAACAAATTAAGATAATAGATTACGCACCTCTGTAAAAATTTTGCATAATCTAATTGTTGTGTATATATTTTCATAATTAATTAGATAATTTTGTGTGAATGTTAATGAATACTAAAACTAAAAATCAGATCATATATAACATAACGAAATGAAAATTTTTCATGTGGTTGGTTGAAAATAATAGTTACCCATAACTGCGATTTTGCCTGAGAGAAGCTCCCCTTTCTCCTAATCCTTGTGATCTTGACCGTACCATTTTCATCTTCAGTCCAACTTGAAAAGTCAAAAGTACCCTCACTCTCCACACCGTTATTCTTGTTATTGCCGCTCCACCTGCTAGACACAAAATTGGCATTCCAACTTTCCTTTTGATTCCTAAACGGCGTCGTAAAAGACGTGGCACGCATAACATAAGGCCCATCCAAGACCGTTGTTGGGGAAGGCATGCTCATGGTCTTGGAAACCTTTGTATTTGTGTTGGTTGTTGACAACCTCGGAGGAAGCTCCAAGGCTCGTGCCACGTCACTACCTTTGTTGTTTGACTCAGATCGTGCGTGGCACGGTCTGGGCTTCCCCGGTGCTTCCTCCCACTGAAACGGAACTGAGACTGGCACCGTCCGTGGCGGCGGCGTCGGAGCATCTGGGGGCATAGTTGTCCGTGAAGTGGCCACAAGGGAGAGCTTGGGTGGTGTGTGTGATCCATGATTGAGTCTTTTGTTTTTGTTATGTGACTCCATGTTTTTGATGAGCTAGTGAAACTGGTTGTGTTGCTTTGTGTTTCTGTGGTATGTGTACTTTTATAGGAAAGGAAATTCTATGCCTGATTTATCCGTCAAATATTGGATTTCATTTTCTGTGAGCAAAAATTTAAGGATAAATACACTTATAGTTATTATTTAATTATTTTTAGTAATACATAATTAATGTATATAAATAACATGGAATATGCATCAAAACTAAATAATTTTGAAATTATTTTAACTCAATAAAAGATGACATACCATAAAATAACTTTTGCGTGTGTTGAGAAGAAATAAAATAAGTATTGACTTGAAATTTTGATCAAAATGACATGTTTTAGCAATATCATGTGTTATATTTGTGTTCATATGTTTTTAAATTTCTTATTTTTAGTATTAAAAACTAATTATAAAAAGATAAAAGGTTATATTAAAAAAGTGATACAATTATCATGTTGTATAATTTTATGGGCAATTTGGGTATTTGAGAGTGAAAGAAATTGGTGAAGAAGATGACGCGTGTGAAGTGGGTTAGGGAGTGGAGGCTCCTGTGGCGCTTCTTATTCACGAGGAAATGCGCGTTTTTCTTTGTTTAACGTCAGTATGGAATGACCGTTATAACCTTCGGTGGTGGGCCCCATTTTGAACATTTCTTCGTTTCTAAATGCGGTGGATAAAGGCAATCAACGTCACCTGACAATTTACACGGTGATGAAATGAGAATTTGAGATCCCCTGTTCCTTCTTAAGCGCACTGTGGGAGAAAGAAATGCTACTAACCTGTAACAGATGTGTGTTGTGATGATAGGATGGCTTAAAGCGGTGTTAATTTACAGTGTTGTGATGATAGGCTTAAAGCGGTGTTAATTTACAATTAAAGCGAAAATTAATGATGGCTCTGCAAGAAAACAAAATAACAACGGAAATTATTTCAAAACTTGAATGCATTTGCAAGGAGATGATATAATTTGAATCGAACTAGAAATTAAAGTTATGCGTTTGAACATACCGTATTTGGGTTTTTTTATTTAAATACAAAAAATCAATATTTTTTAATTTAAATAATAGT
>NC_029790.2:127288806-127294579 GCF_000816755.2 Arachis ipaensis
ATTGCTAAGATTGCTAAGTCAATTTTTTTTTCTAAATAAAAGAATTCAGCTCAAGAAGGTGAAATTAAAAATGTAACAAAAATCTAAAAAAAAAAACTATACAATTTTAATTTTTTGTCATTTCTAACATTGTCACAATAACAAAAAAAAATAAAAACAATTCCATTTTCAGAAGTGTTCAAAAGACACAACAATATCTGAAGTCTTGCTCTAAAAAATCTTTTGATTTTTTTTTTCCAACTATATATACTAGATAGTAGAGAAAAACACAATCAACCACTTTATTTGGGGTTCTTCTCTTAACGACAGGACAATCCAACTTTTAAAATGCTTTTTTATTATTTTTAGAAGTGTTTAAAGACATTTAGTATGAGATGTCAAAGCACACCATACTTATCAAAAAAACTCAAACAACAATCAAGTGGTGCACATTTTCAATATCTTTATTCCACAACACACATCGTTTTGCCACAAACAATATTTTATCATGTTTTTCATTCACAACAATGTATTCTAATATTTTGATAATCACCAAATAACCAATATCACATAATTGGTTAATACTAAAAAAATTGTGTTTCAACCTATTAACCAAAAAAAATATTTTCAATAAAAGTAGAGAGATCATTATCAACTTTTTCAATAGCAATAATTTTTCTTTTACCATCATCCCTGAATCCTCTATCATATTTATTGAATTTGACAAAAAATATTGACTTTTTCGTCATATGCCTAGAGTATTCGCTATCCAAGTACTACATGTATTTCTTCTTCTTGAATGTTAGGCAAAGATACACACATTCTCAAGTAATCTTAGGTATCCAAACTATTTTAGATATTTTGAAGTTAATCCATCTTGATTGCCCAAGAGCTTTGAAATCACAAACAATCTTGTATGTTTTGTTTTTCACTATTCTTTTGATAATAAAGTATTGAGAGGAAGAATGACCATATTTATTGTAAGTAGAACAATGATTTCTGATTGCATGATGCTAAAAGTGATTAAAAATTTTGAATTTTTTGGTATTTGAAGAAGATGCAACACTTTTGATAAACTGATTTTTAGCAACAGTATTCTCTTTAGCAACATAACCCAAACCAAAATTTTTTACCACTGATTTAGTTCATGAAGATGAAACACTTTTATCAAAATGTGATTTTTTAAAAGCAACATTATTGTTAGTGAAATAATCCAAACCAGATTTTTCAAATAACGATATTTGATTAGCAAGTAATTTGTCCAAATTGCTGGAACTATGAGCAAATTTTGCTAAGTCATTATTTAAACCTTTAATCATTTTATTTAATCTTTCATTTTATTTAATCTTTCCTTTAAAATTTTCAATTTTAGATTTAAAAAATTTATTTTCTTCAACAAGATCAATAGCACATTTGGTTTCTTTCAATTTTTTCTTTCAAAATCATTTTCTGTTTTCAAAATTTTATTTTCAGACTTGCATTTATTGTATTTATTCAATAATTTTTTCAGATCATCAATAGTAACATGTAAGTCTTCAATGGACAAGTCAAAGTAATTTACTTCATCTAATTGATCATGATAAGCCATTAGACAAACTTGTACTTTATATTCGGAGTCTTCATCTTCATCTGAATTGTTTTCTAGATCCTCCCATGAAATTATAAGTACTTTTTTCTTTTCTTTCTTTGCCTTATCCTCTTCCTTGAGTTTAGGATAGTTGAACTTGAAGTGATCTGCCTCCTTACAGTGATGACATATAACTTTATTCAGATTCCTTTTTCGCTCCCTTGAACTCGAGCATTTGCTCTTGTCTCTATTTCTCATTAGCCTTCTTAATCATCCAATGACTCAACTTTTGATTTTAGGACCACTCTTTTTTTTTATATCTTGGCTGGTGCGTATGGTTTCATATGCAAAAAGTTTTTCTCTCAACTTATCATAGGTTAAAAGACTCAGGTTGTTACTCTTGGTCACAACAGTAGTCTTTGTTTTTCACTCTTTTGTAAGACTTATAAGGACTTTCCTTACAAGAATTTATTCAGTATGAGTTATACACATAGCATCCAAGATGTTTATGATGGTTGAGAATCTCTCAAACATCTCATTAATGGTTTCTCCATCCTTCATGGAAAATATTTCATACTCTTTTCTCAACATATCAATCCTTATTTTCTTGAATTTTGGAGTTTATCCCAAATCTCTTTTACAGTCTTGCATCTAGATACCTCCCAATACTCCTCAAAGTTGATAGCACAGTGCATCAAGTTTATGGCTTTAACATTTAACTCCACCTTTTCTTGTATTCATCATTCCATTCACCTTCTTCCTTTGGAGTCATCACTCCTTCAACACTTGTCTTGGTAGGAACTTGAGGACCTTTCACAATGATCTTTCATATATTATAGTCAATGGATTGAAAAAAGATCCACATCCATTTCTTCCCGTAGGTATAGTTCTTCCCATTAAAAAAAGGAGGGCTATTATTTGACTGACCTTCTTTTAGAGTGTAGGCCATAGCATTTGCACCCAAGTTATTAGCCATTAAACCTTTCCTACAAGCTGAAGATTGATCCTTGAAGACCAAGCTTTGATACCAATTGAAGGTTCTTGATGGTTTAGAGAAGAAGGGTTGAATCTATGTCCTTCTTTTAATCTTGAATAATAAGTCCTCAAACCAGAAAATGAAACTTTGGTTTTGTTTAGTTTGCGATATTGATTATGCAGGAGACAATTTTATTTTGTCTCAAAAATCGTGAAAAATAGAATCAAAACAGGAAAGAAGAAGATGATACAGTCATATATCCTGGTTCAGCTGTCTTGTGCAATGCAACCTACATTCAGTCTCCACCACAATAGTAGTAGAATTTTTACTACCTTTTCAAGTATTACATACACTAATTCCCAAGGATTCAACCTACTTCTATCAAGGACAAACCAAGCTTTAACATAAGCTTGACTTGGCTAGGTTACCTCCTAAACTCTCAACACACTAAGTGCTCACCCAACTTAGCAAGGGATACCTCAGATACAAGATACAAAACAAGAGATACAAGCAAAAGAAATTAAGACATAAATCTTGACTTTTCTCTCTAAGTACCTCTATTTGTCTTTTCTCTCAATGGCTTTTTCTTAATGCCTCTCTTATATGCTTTTTTTTCCACTAAATGAAAACAAAGTAAGATACAACATACAAACAGAATAATCAATGATAAACTATGAAGGAGATGATGTTGAACAGCTCAAACTCTATACCTTAATCCAGTTTTTGAACTCTCAAACGTTGTTATTCATCTTGGCGGGGTGCTCCCTTTTGTGTAACTGTAATGCTTCCAAGACTTCAAACTTTGATTTGTGAGGTTTCTCTTAATTATGAATTCGGGTTTATCTCCTTGTTCACAACTGAAGTTGATTTTTCTTTTTGTATGGAGTGAGGTTGCCAAGCTAGGGCTTGCTTTTCAAAGTCAGTTTCTTGATTCTTGAACCAGCTGAGGTCTTCACTTTCTTTTCTTTATTTAGACCCAAAAACAAGAATTTGAAATCAGAGCTAAGCAATGTAGCACGTAGATTGACATCAGCGGCTTCATTGGTAACATATCCTCAATGGGTTTAGTAAATCAGAACCATTAATCTAGTGTTTTGGCCCCAAATTTTAATATTAGCCTTTGATTCACAGCAAATTAAAGTAACATCTACTTTCGTTATATTATCTAAAATAGTTGTGCAAAAAGTAATGTGAGATCAACAAGTAATTTACTTGCATGTAATGGAAATATTTTATCTTTTTCTTCTTGACTTGAACATTTGCTATCGGCTTCAATCTTGATTTGACATAGCCATCAGAGATGACTTTTTCTTTCTTCCTCTTTGGTGCTTAAGAGAAAAGTGATTTTCTCTTCCTTCTTAGTGCCATACTCGAATCATAACACCACCATCAGCTAGAAACTATTCTATCCATGAAGGCATTGGGTTGGTGCTTGCATTTAATGCTTTTGTCCAAACCTCCATACAATGAGATCCTTGCTCTTTATATTGGAATGCACTAATGATTATTGACTTGGGCCTGCAACACTTAAATCATTCATTAAAAATACATTTGGGTTATCAACCTAACCAAAGCTATATTTGTCATCACCAAAAATATTATTATTGTTCACTAACTCAACATTTATTTTTGACAATCATTGCCCCCAAATAGCCAGCTTCAGTTCATGATAAATTGGCAATGGATTTGAGAATTCCTTACTTGGCTGTGGAATCCAATTCGAAGTGCACGGTGAACTTCAATGCAGAAGCTTCCAATAACTCTCATGCTGGGTCCTCTTTGATTCGTTCCATCAAGGAGTTGATGACAAAACCAGAAAGGATGAGTATTCGTCATGTATTTCGAGAAGCCAACCAATACGCAAATATGATGGTAAAGCAAGGTCAAAATCCGGATTTAATCACCACATGAAACTGATCGACCTTTAATGCTGTAATCAAGTTGCTTTATACATATCAAGGCAATAAAATTTCTCTTTTCTCTCTACTAGAGTTTGAATCTCTTTTATCTTTGTGTTGTCTTGGGGGGAGGCTGTCACCGCCGCTAACCAGGTAAGGTGGTGGCCTCCCTCTCCCCTCTCCTTCTCCATTTTATTAGTTCTCTTTCCTTTCTTCTCTTGGTTCTTTCATTTTTCTTTCTCTGTAGCTCTGTTTTCTCTTCGTACCTTCTTTTTCTTCTCCATCCCTCTTTCTGTTCCTTCATCTCCTACCCCTCTTTCTTTTACCTCCATTGCTTCCTCCCCCCACACCTTTTCTGTTTATCTCTTATTTTATTTTAGTTTCTATTTTTTAATATTTCTATGTGGTGTATTTTTTTTTCTTTTTGTGGTGGTTTATTATCCTTTCTTTATGAGTAGTGTGGGTAATTTGGTACAAAATTTTGGAGTATATACTGAAGTTTATTTGTTATTTATGGAAATATCTTCAGATCAGAGGAATATTCAGTTTTAAGCAGAAAAGAACGAATTTTTCAACATGTTGCATCACTTTTAATGCTGAGTTAGAAATAATAGAAATTCATATCTGTCTATGTTTTTACTGGTTAAGATTCTTTGTAATCGAACGTTGAGCTTACTTTTAGTTTATAGTTCAGCCTAAAATTTATCTAATCATCTTCTCTAAGTTTAGATTTAATTTATCTTTGTTTACTTGTAAGTGTCATTAGGCTTTTCTTTGAATGATATGTTTTCTTCTGTAAAAAAAAAAAGGTCAAAATCTGGATTTAGGAATTAGGGGTGACTTACTTTGAGAATCCTCCTGCTTCTTTAATGTGATTCATTAAAAGTGATGTCTTTGGAACCAAATTTTTTAGAATGTGTATGGTGTAGTTTGTGTTTATTTGGGCCTTAGGCCCATTAAAGATAAAAAAAATGATTAATTCATATGTGATCCGTAGGGGTGTTCATGGTTCAGTTTTTTCATAAACTGAACTGAAACTGCACAAAACCATTTTAAATGGTTTAGAAACTGAACCAAACTACTTTGACAAATAAGAAACTGGTTTTAAACCAGTTTATAATACAATGCACCAGTTTAAACCAGTTCATAAAAATAAAACCAGTTTTAATTGAAAAAACCAGTTTAAACTGGTTTATAAGCTAAAACTAGTTTTAACTTTTAACATATATAAAATTAGTTTTTACATTTTCTCTCTCCCACTCTCCCTCTCTCCCCCCTCTCTCTCCCCTCCTCTCTTTCTCTCCCCCTCTCTCTCTCCCCCTCTCCCTTCTCTCTTTCTCTCTCTTCTTCCGT
>NC_029790.2:127294671-127295769 GCF_000816755.2 Arachis ipaensis
CTCCCACTCTTTTCTCCCTCTCCCACACTCTCTCTCCTTCTCTCCCTCTCTTTCCTTCCCCTCTTCCTCTCTCTCTTCTTCTCTCCCTCTCTCCCACTCTTTTCTCTCTCTCCCACACTCTCTCTCCTTCTCTCCCTCTCTTTCCTTCCCCTCTTCCTCTCTCTCTTCTTCTCTCCCTCTCTCCCCCTCCTTTCTCTCTCTTCCACTCTCTCTCTCCTTCTCTCCCTCTCTCTCCTTTCCATCTTCCTCTTTTTCTTCTTCTCTCCCTCTCTCCCCCTCCTTTCTCTCTCTCCCTCCCTCCTCTCTCTCTTTTTCTTTTCTCTCTCTATCCCCCTTCCACTCTTTCTCCCCTCCCCTCTCTTTGTCTTTCTCTCTCTCCCCCTCATCTCTTCCTCTCTCCCTATCCCTTTCTCTCATTCTCTCTCTCCCCTATCCTTCTTCCTCTCTCTCTCTCACTCCCTCTCTCTCTTAACATATATAAAATGAGATTTTATATTCTCTTTTTTCTCCTCTCTCTCCTTCTCTCTCTCCCTCCTCTCCCTCTCTCTCTCTCCCTTCTCTCCCTTTTTCTCTTTTCTTCCCCTCTTCCTCTCTTTCTCCTCTTCTCTCCCTCTCTCTCCTTTCTCTCTCTCCTTCCCCTCTCACTCTTCCTCTTATCTCTCTCTCCCCCTCTTTCTTCCCATTTTCCTTTTCTCTCTCTCCCCCTCTCTCTTCTTATCTTCCTCTCTCTCCCCTCCCCCTCTTTCTCCCCCTCTCCTTTCTTTCTCTCTCCTTTTTTCCCTCTATCCTTTTTTCTTCTCTCTCTTATTTTGGAGAAAAGAGAGAGAGAGAGAAAGAAGAGGGATATAGAGTGAGAGAAGGTTGAGAGAGAAAGAGAAAAGAGAGAAAGGAAGGGAAGGGAAGAAAGAGGAGAAAGAGAGAGAGGAGGGCGAAGAAAGAAAGAGAAGAGGAGAGAAAAAGAAGGGAAGGGAGAGAGAGAGAGAGAGAGAGAGAGAAGGGATAAAGAAGAGAGAGAAAAAGAGGAAGAGAGAAGGGAGGGAGAGAGAGAGAGAGAGAGAAGGGGGAAGGGAGGGAGAGAGAGAGAGAGAGGGGAGAGGG
>NC_029790.2:127296950-127301662 GCF_000816755.2 Arachis ipaensis
GGGAGAGAGAGAGAAGGGAGAGAGAGGAAAAAGAGGAGAGAGAGGAAAGGGAGAGAGAAAGTGAAGGGAGAGAGAGAGAGAAAAAGATTATGTAAAAACTAATTTTAGAGTTTAAATAAAATCAATTTTGATTTGGTTTAAAACTAAACTGAACCATAAAAACTGGTTTTTATAAAAACTATGGTTTCAGTTCAGTTTTTTATTTAAAAAAACTGATTTATTTAAAACAGTTTCAGTTCAGTTTCAATTCAGTTCAATGAAACCAATTTTATTGCACACCCCTAGTGATCCGAAGCAATGTTTGATTTTAAAGATACAGATATAGACAGTTAGTATATGTTCATTGTTTATTACATATATTGTTTATTTATTGAGACATACATTTTAGATGAACACGTTAGTACATAAATATATAGGATACATGTATTTAGTGTTCTTCTAAAATATTAAGACATAGAAACATAATCAATTAGATACAATTTTTTACACTTTTATTTTTTCTTAATTTTTATACAATTAAATTTTACACTTTATTTCTTATCAATTTTTTACACTTTATGCTTTATCATTTTTTTATATTTTTATCCTTTATTAATTTTTATAAAATATAAAGTTTTTTTTTTAAATTTTATTGTGTTTTATTTAATATTTTACCAAACACAACAATATACATACACTAATCATTTGTGTCTATATAAAAAAATATAAATCAAATGCTGCTGACGGAACATCTCCAAGTAACACATCACAACAGCAAACCCTTATGTCTCTTTGATGGTATTGTACCTAGGATCTCAAGCAATCACTGGTAAGTTTTCCATTAACGGACTGGGCAATCCAAGCTACAAAATTATATCTTGAAGGATGACAGCGCACTCACCTATGACAAGTGTATGCATTTTTTGCGGCTGCCATCTATCAACGAAAATGTTTATTAATGAACATAGTCGAAACGCTTAATTGAGGGATAATAGAAACCAGTACGCCGTAGGTAAGCCTTCAACCTCTCTTGCCTCGTAATCATGTCAGGATCGATCAATTTTCATAAAAAGACCTCGATTAATGTCTCATGTGGGTGTTAGAATGCGAGTTCGATGCACATTGCATCATAAAAAAAATCGTTATAAACATAAGCACAAATCTTTTGATTTTTTTTATTTAAATTAATTAAATATTTTATTTATTAAAATATCTAATGTATAATCAAATAAATATTGATCTCGGCTACACTCTATATATAGACACCAATGCTCTGGTCTCGGGTGTTGAGAATAGAGGAACTTCTCTACTATATTTCTGGTGCAAACTATCCGATTCGTATTTATTATATATCCTGGATGCATCGAAATCTATTAAAAATTAAATGTTGAGAGAAAGATAAATAGAACTTTAATCTTTTGTTAAGTAGATATTTTTGTTTTTGATCATTAAAAAATATTTTTAAGTCATCGATCTTCATAAAATTTGGACGGATCAGTTTTTCTGTCCAAGACCCAACGAAAAAGTCTGATGTGGTTTCCGTAATGCTTGTCACGCGTACGCGTCGCCTGGCAAACTTCCCTCTCATGCGTACGCGTCGCCATGAATTCAACAAATCCTCATTTCTTCCTAAATTCTCCACTTTGCATGTTCTTTTTCCATTTCTTCCAAGCCATTCTTGCCTTCAAAACTTTAAATCACTCAAACAAACATATCAAATGATCGAATGGTAGAAAAGTAAATTAAATTTAGTTCTAATCCCATTACAACCCTTGAAAAGACCTCTTGATATGTGTATCCATGTATTGAATATATGTTGATTGGTAGAAAAAGAGTAAGCCTTAAAAAGTAAGATTAGTAGAGAATTGAGAGAATTGACCCTCAAACACTAGAGAGATTAGAGTGCAAATACTTCCGATGAGGGTTCGATACTCAATTTCTTGTTCCTTGCTTTCACGAGCTTTCTTCTTGCAAGTATATTTATACTTCATTTTGAGATTTGAATTAGTGGAATTCATAAATCATTATACTATCTTAGCCCTACTTGTTCATATATGTTCTTGGAGATTTTAACCAAGTAGGTAGACGCATTTTGCATATTAGTTGATGAACCACAAGAGTTTAGCATGAGGACATGCTAATGTTTAAGTGTGGAAAAGTTGATGAACCATAATTTTATGGTTTATATTGTATTGAATTTAGTGGATTTTATCAACTTTTTCCACATTTATTTACTAAAATAGCATGGTTTTGTGAATTTCTCCTAAATGTGCTTAATGATTGAAAACATATTTTCTAGACTATTAAATTGCTAAATTTAATTTACTTTTCTCCCATTCGATACCTTGATAAGTTTGTTTGAGTGATTTAAAGTTTTGAAGGCAAAAATGGCTTGAAAGAAATGGAAAAAAAGCATGCAAAGTGAAGAATTCATGAAAAAAATGAGGATTTGTTAAATTCATGACAACTCATACACGTGACCCACGCGTACACGTGAGAGGGAAGTCTGTCAGGCGACGCGTACGCGTGACAAGCATTACGGGAGCCACGTCAGACTTTTTCGTTGGATCTGACGAAAGCATTTGGATGGAGGGACTGATCTGTCCAAATTTTGTGAAAGTCAGAAACTTAAAAGTATTTTTCAATAGTTAAAAACGAAAATATCTGCGAGACAAAAGGTCAGGAACCTATTTATTCTTTTCTCTTAAATGTTCTTTATTACAATATCCAATATCTAATTTTATATTAAGTGGGGTCTCAGTGTTTGAAACATGACATATTACACATAATGATAACTATTTTATGTGTTTAGTTAACATGTGTCCTAATGACACATAATAAATAAATATAAAATAAACGTATTAAAAATTTAATTTTTTTTATATTTTTAATAATTTTTTTTATTTTGTAATCTTAACCTAATAATACACAAACATGAAAGCAAGTAAAGCATCCAGCTTTAAAGTCAGTTTCCCTAGAAACAAAAACCCACTTAAATATTTTTAGTATGTTCTTCATAAACCTAGGTAAGATCGTCATCAACATACAGAATATAAGGAAGGAAATGGGAGATTGTTACCTTGGTCCTCACCTAAGAGGCACTATTACTCACTTTCCTTTCTCAACATTCATCATCCTCAAAAAGTTTCTGTTTTTAGCTTCATTGAATGGGAAACAGAAGTACAGAACAAGCTTATAACAGAGTGAGCTGAGGGAGTTAATGCATGTGATGGTTTTGAAGTAGAAGGAGCGGTAGATCCCATGAAAGCCAGAACCAGAGCAGAAAAAACAAAATCTATTGAGGAATGATTATTTAATTCAGGTAAATCAATATCAATAGATACTTTGTGTTACTGTGTGCTAAAATATCAAATCAAAACAGAGAATATGAAGGTGGAAAATTATTAGTTTGGTGTCATGGTGTGAGGCATGTGCTTAGAGAAAGTAAGAAACAGCTGTACTTGTTGGTGATTGGTGCTTCTGTCAATTTATTTGTTGGGTTTTGGTGTACTTTAGCCAATTTACAACAACTTTTTACTTAGTTAATGTTAGGGCTGGTAATGGGTAGGGTAGGGTAGGGTAGGGTTTGGACCTTATCCTAACTCTACCCGTGGGTTGAAAATTTTATTAAAATTTTACTCTACTCTACTCGCGGGTTGAGAATTTCTCAACCCTAACCCTACCCGCACCCTAAAATTATAAACTCTACCCTACCCTACCCACAGAAATATCAATTTTTTTCAAAGTAAATATAAAATTCAATCATTTCGAATTTTACACATTTTAATAACATAAAAAATAAAAAATTAATGTTCTAAATTACTAAATTAACTAACTAGTTTTAGTAGTTGTTCACTTATTGTAAGTTATTACATAAGAGATGTTGTTGGTTCAATTCTCACTTCCTTCACTATATACCTAATCTTTATAAAATATGTTTTATATATGAGATGCGGGTAGGGTAGAATAGGGTATACCCTAAACACGTACCCTACCCTACACGCAGACAAACCCGGACCGTACCCTACTCTACCCGCAACGGGTCAAATAGCCTACTCTATCCGAACGAGTTGGACCGAATTGGATACTCGCGGGTAGGGTATAAATTGCCATCCCTAATTTGGTAAATTTATAAGGTGTTTCACATTTTAGGTGTACAATATATAATCTCTTCTGATTATTTATCTTTTACCCTTTGTATTTGAGACGTATAATGTCAATGTAAAAATATAAATATATTATACGTTGCACATTTTAATAAATAAAATATTTAATTAATTTTAATAAAAAAATCCCAAATCTACAATATTACGTAACATTTCGTGATTTTTAATACGATATGTCTTTAGGCATTTATTTTAATTTCTTAGTGTTAGACTCAAGGATCTCTACATATATATCTCTTTCTATATTTACATATCTAAACTGAATTTTAATGTTATGTGACACACGTATTTTAACATTAAAAAAATTACTAAACTATATCACAACTAAAGAGGTCACTCAAATAAAGATGCTTAAAACGTCTTTTTTTAAAGATCATGTTGTGTTTTAATTGGTTTCTGTATAATTTATTCGGTGTTTCTCATAACATATTATTAAATTCCTCAAAAGATTTTCTTTCCAAAAACAATAAAAAACATTTAATTTAGACTAAAACAAAAAAGGTAATAGATTAACAATTAGATTTTTTTAAAAGATTATTTACATAAAAAAATATATCACATTCATCA
>NC_029790.2:127301764-127319669 GCF_000816755.2 Arachis ipaensis
CAATGTTTTAAAGTAAAATTTTCTTTTAATATTTGATTAAATGTTCTTGTATTTAGTACTTTTTTTTTGGCACTTCCTCTTAGTTAAAAATATAATCATTATAATTTGTTAGTTATTATTGCTAGGGGTGTTTACAGATGGGATATGACTGAAATTTCAATCCAATCCGCACTAAACTCATTAGATCAAATTTGATATTCGCACTTTTTATGTTTGGATCAGATATCAAATATATCCATAAAATAAAAAATATTAAAAAATTTTATTTTTATAAAAAAAGTCAATAATTTTTTTGTTTACTTTTTTAAACATATTTACTTCTATCTGATTAGGGTGTGGATCCGATTCGATCCAATCCGATTATATGGATATGATCTAATCTATGAACACCCCTAACTACTACTATAGGTTCATTGTTGCAAAAGAATGCTTCTTTTAGTATAAACCATTATTAGATCTTAATTACCATTAAAACAACTTAATTGTCAACAAAGAGATAATACTTATTGGTCTCTGAAATTATGTTCGTATTTCAATCCATAGTTGTAAAAACCGAACTGGAACGGCTGGTTCGACCGAAAAACTAGTGAACCGGACTAAAACCGATGGACCGTTTAAGGAATAAAATCGGTGTGAACTGGTAAGAACCGGTGCAAACCGGTCTAACCTGTATTTCAAATTTTAATTTTAAGTTTTTAACTATTTTATATTTTATATTTACGTGAGATCGGTTTTATCGGTTCAACCAGTAATTTATCGGTTGAACCAATAAACCAGTGAACCAGTAATTTGACCGGTTCGATTACTGGTTCGGTTCTAACAACTAAGTTTCAATCTAATTTCAAAAATTTCGATTTACTCAATTTAGTCTCCCAACTTAATAGTTATGACTCACATTGGTTCCTAATCTTATTTTTATCACTGTCTCACAAAATCGTTAACGACATGCTGAGATGGACTAACGACTGCTACATTATACATTCTAGCGACTATTTGATGTGACAATTGAAATTTTTTTTACCTTATTTTTTATTTTCAACTAAACACTTAAAACCCTAATATGAGTCATGGATACCTAAGTTAAAAAATCAAACTAAGTAAATTGAAACTTTAAAAATCATATTAAAGCTCGAATATAATTTCAAAACAGAACTTTAACTTATGTAGTGATTAATTTAAATGAGAATCAAATAAATCAAAATTCAACATAATTTTTATCAATGTTTTCAAATTCGAAATTTCTATACCAAAATTAATATGCTTGTAATGTTATATATATATATATATGAATGTTATATATTTTTTTATGTAAATAATCTTTAAAAAAAATCTAATAGTTAATTTATTACCTTTTTTGTTTTAGTCTAAATTAAATATTTTTTATTGTTTTTGAAAAGAAAATCTTTCGAGGAATTTAATAATATGTGATGAGGAATACCGAATAAATTATACAGAAACTAATTAAAACACAATATGAAAACATTCTTAAAAAAAGACATTTTATGCGTCTTTATCTGAGTGACCTCCACCAATTAATGGTTACAAAACACAAAAATTACTGTCCTCTAACACTTCTTTTAATATAATAATAAAAAATTAAATTTTGATAGAAATACGGAATGCAACTTATCCATTTTGTGGGTGGTATGTACTTCTAAAATAGCACACATACACATTTCTATCATTTCTCCAATATATACATTGTTATCTAGATTATTTTTTATCAATAATAAATGTATGCTTATTTATTATAATTTTTTAGTAGTAGATTAAGAGTACATAGTATATAAAGTATAATAACTCAATAAATATTTTTAAGGGGATTTTTTATTCTCTTTAACAATGAAAATAACTTATTTTTCTTCCTTTCTTAAAAAAAGTTATAATAAATAAACTTACGTCTACTATTAATAAAAAATAATCTAAGTAACATACATATTTTAGTAATTAAAATCTTTTTCGTATTATTTTAAAAAAAAAAAAACATCTCAATCCTATTTATATATATAGGTATTAATAGATAAATGGTTCCATATTTTCATATGCTATTATCACATAATAACGATACATTTTTTCTTCTATCATAAATCATAATGCAAAGGGATCGGATAACTTATATACATATACGTTTTCTTTTAGTGAACTACCATTTTTAGTGGTTAGGCAATGAAATCATTCTAAAACTCACACAATGTAGTAGTTATTAATTAGTGATTGAAACTTACAACCAAATGAATACATATATACGTTTTAATGTATGAAAACATATTATATAACAAGATTAAGTCGCATAATCCAATATTTAAAAAAAACAAAACATCATAAACAATATAATATAGAAAAAACACTAGTCGCAAGAGTCAACACCACATCCTTTTAATTTTTACTTCTCAGGGAAGTTGCATCAACAATAATGAAGACAACAATGTTGGCACTAATCTTAATTATAGCAACAGTTTATACACTTAGTTCTGAATTAGGAATTGCATTTGCGACAGTTACAGAAACCTTAGCTGAAGAAGTTGTTGCTGATTCACCTAATAACCCTGCTTTTGATAGCATTGTAAATGATTCGCCGGCTCCATCACCTGATGATGATAGCTTCAATGATAATTCACCAGAATCAGAGCCAGAAGAAAATTTCATATTTCTTGATGAGGCATTTTAAGGGCAAAGCATAGAAAAATCAAATCCCTTTTATTATATAAAGGTTTTCCCTAAATATATGTTAAAAAATAATATGGGAAAAATCTAGACGAATATTTTAATTGTTTTAATTTTATAATAAATATCTAAAATTCATTGAGAGAAAAATTTATTTTAAAAAAAGGGTAATTTTTTTTCCTTTTTCTTTAAATTTATATATATTCAATAAGATATAATAATGATCTTAATAACAAGTGTGCATAACTACAAAAATAATTAATTTGAGAAATTAAAGCAATAATGTATTATAAGGAAAATAAGGTCGTTACATATTTCTATGATAAGTGGCTAATAGTGACGCTATTTTTGTGGGCAATTAATATTATTCTTAATATAAATGGTTCTATATTTTCCGTAAAAATTGGTAATGTTAAAAAAAAGTTAGAACTTATTTTATTTAGTATTCATTCATCGCCGCAATAATTAATAAATATTAAATAAAATTAGTTATAATTATTTTTTATTATTATTTTTTTTCATTTTTAGCAGTTAGGCAATGAAATCATTCAATCTCTTACACACGGTACAGTAATTATTAATTAGTGGTTGAAAGTTGAAACTTACCGACCAAGGAATAATTAATGTTTATCAACGAGACAGATATACTTTTAACAGATGATGATAACATTATTATGTGCAGCAAGATTAAGTTCGGCATAATTCAATTAACTAAAGCTTTGAAATAAATTACATAAATCAAGATTAACAATAAAGACAAAAGATTGGCACCGACTGACTTCATCTATAAATTTGAACAAAAATAGGCGGTCTATCTATATAATAATATATAATGACAAAATCTATTTTGATGTCTAAATTTTTTTTTTTAATTTTATCTTTTTTAATAATTTACTCCCCTGTATATCAGTTATTTCACGTTACAAAATTTCTACTATTACACTTTTTCTTAGAAGTGACAAAATAGGTCGAACTCGTCGGACCGACCCGCTAAACCTACTAAAAAAATGGGTCGGGATAGGATTTGGAGTCCGCCAAATTAAAAAATGAGAAATGTTAGGGGGCCAGTAATTTTTGTGATTTGTAGCCATCAAATAGCCGTCAATGATAGTTTTAATGGTGTGAAATTGGTGTGAGATTTCATCCAATGGCTCACTTTTCTTTGCTGGTTACATGCTGGCCAGAATTTAACAAAGTTGCTGGCCCCCTAGACTTTTCCTTAAAAAATTCCACCAAACCCGCACCGCTAAATTGACGGATTTTGGCGGGGNNCCGACTTGCCAATCCGCCATAAAGTGGGGGCGGGCTAGCATTTTGAGCCCATCTTAGTTGGCGGGACGAACCGGCCCGCCCTGTTTATGGAGCGGGCCTAGGCGGGATGGGTTGGGGCGGGCCGGCCCACTTTGCCACCCCTACTTTCTCTCTTATCACATATGTTTCGTTCTTATCCAGCCGAGGTCTATATCTTCCAATCGAGGCTGCTCAGCTCTCGGTGGAGTTATACGTCGTTCAAGAGGCAGTTCTCCAAGAATGACCTCGGCGCGATGAAACACGGCGGCGGGAGCACCTGCAAAAGTACTCTGACGCTCAAGTAAGTATATGAATTATAAAAGATGAAAGTAATGAATTAGAGTGAGCTCTGTGACCTGTTTTTTCCTGAGCTATTTGGTTTCATTTTATAGATGAGTGTTGAGTTGTCTTCTGTTTGGTTGTTCCGATATTATCGGCTCAGTTAGCAAATTTCGTTGTTGTTGGTAACGGCTGGGAAGTGGGTTTTGACTTGTGATCATGCTCAGGTTGTGGCTTCTGTTCAGCTGATTTGTTATCTGACTTTGTGGTCGGTTAGGATAGTGAAGTTTGTTACTGAGCTTCTCGGGGTACACGTCATAGCCCCCAAGCTTGTCTGGCTCTGTGCAACTAGTGGCGGGCAAGCTTTGTGTTTTTGTCCTCTGTAAAATTTTTCCCGCTTCCACTATTTTGTGGTTTTTCTTTTTAATAGGATATTATTTGAGGGGAAGTCAAGGGGGTTTTTGCGTTGTGGATTGTGCTGCAATTAATGCGCCCGTTCGTTCTTTTGGGTTTTTCAATGTCTTTGACGGTTTTTTTTTGTGTGCCCACTAAGTTAGTGGGCTTTTGTAATAATATTTTATTCTAGACTTTGGAATTGACATTTTGCTTCTTCGCCTTCTATCTGTTTAAGCTGCAGTATGACTTCCAAAGGTTAGTTCTTTTCTAATTTTGCGTCTGGTGTTTCTTTTGAAATGGCGAAAGAGAAAGATAAGAAAACGGCTGTGGAAGAGAAAAAAGATAACCCATATCATTGGGTTCATGATGACGTCAAAACCCGGTCTTCGTCGTATATTGATGCTGAGTCACTGCGTGAGCTCGAGGGCTTGTGGGTGGTGAAGGAGGGTGTGGGTGTTGACCTACTTTACTGTTCCAGTGACGATAAGGTTTTCGAGAGAAGGAGTGACTGGCAATATTTTTATATGTATACGCCTTGCTTTTTTGAACTTGGTGTGAAACTTCCTTTCTCTTCATTTGAATGTGACGTGTTGACTCAGCTGAATTGTGCGCCTTCTCAGTTACACCCAAATTCTTGGGCGTTTCTTCGCACTTTTCAATGTTTAATGGAGTTTCTGTCCTTTTCCTGTTCTCTTTCGTTATTCTTCTCGCTGTTTCAGTCAAAAGGGTTTCGGAGGGGGTTGTGGGTGTGTTTGAGCAGTTACCCTGGGCGTTCCCTTTTCCTTCTTTATAAATCCTCTTTTAAGAATTTTAAATCTTTGTTTGTGAAAGTGCGATCGGTTGAGACCGAGTATCCGTTTTATTTGGACGACGAGTTGATAGAGAGGTTTCCTCTCTATTGGTGTTCGGAGCCATGTCAGATACTTGAGGCTGTTGAGCAGAGTGAAGAGGAAGAAAGGGTATTGGATTTTTTGGTCGAGTCTTTTGCCGATGGGGAGTGTTTGTCTATCCCTTAGGTTCTTCGACTTCACGATTCGGGTGATAGTGAGGGTTTGAAGGTTTACATAGGTAATGCTTGGCTTTTGCTTTTTGTTTCTTCATATTTTAGTTTTAATCCGAGCTTTTGTTGGCCCGCGCAGGTGGACGAGCTCCTCTCCTTGATCCGTCGCGTTTTCAGTCCTTCCTTAAGAAGAAAAAGGAGAGAGTTATCGATGTCTCTAAGGCTGTGAAAGAGGGTGGTGGTGACGCTGCCCAGTCTGTTGCTCAATCATTGTCTTCTTTAAAGAGGAAAAAGGATGATGTTGAGAAATCTGTAGAGGTGATTTCGGAAGGTGATAGAGAAGTTATTGGAGGTGGCAAATCTGCTTTTGATAGACAGAAAAGGTTGCATGGTTTTATCCCTGGTACCAGTTCTCATTCGTTGTGGAGTGATCAGTTCCCTTTTGCTGAGCTCTCTAACAGGGTGTCTCAATATCCTGGTGATATGCTCATGACTCGTCGGATTGGGGTAGAGAGTTTAGGGAAGTTCATTTAGGTAAATGCTTTGTTTTCAGCTTCTTTTATTTGTTTGTGTTTTCATTTTAACCGAGTTTGGTGTTCTGTAGATTGTCGCTTCGCGACTAATGTGTGCCGGTCAAACGACTGAACTCATCGGTGCCGAGCATCAGGTTGCTATATATAGGATTAATGAACTAGAGAGAACTTATAAGGAGAGAATTGCTGAGTTGGAGAAATCTGTTAAAGAGAAAGACGATGCCGTTATAAGTGCTACGGCCAAAATGAAAGATTCTGAGGAGGAGGTTGGTCGTCTGCGGGACCAGATTCGTCTTTTACAGGCCGAGGTTAAGGACAGTGATGTTGCAAAAGGTCAGCTTACTTCTAGGATTGCTGAACTGGAGGAAAATGGGATGGAGATGTTTTCTTATGGTTTTGATCATGATGTTAGCCAAATTGCTGTTTTGGCCCCGGACTTCGATTGTGATCGTCTCGATATAACTAAGATAGTCATTGGTGGAAAATTGGTGGTGGACGGAACTGTGGAGGATCATAGTGATAATATCCCTCCTGCTTGATTTGTAAATGTTTGTTTTGGGTATGTATGTCCCTTTTGTTGTATTTTGTTGACTTGTTTGCTAATTCAGTTAGCTTTTGACTGTTAATGATTGCTGGTTTGGGTGTTTCGAACTTTAAGTATGTTTGGAAAGGAATATTGTCGTCAGTTGTTTTGCTTTTTTGAATATATATTGCGTAGTTGTATGTTTGTTTGTGTTGAAGAGTAGAATGAGATAAGGATTGAAAATAGTACTCAGATTGATATATGTGTTAGTCTGATTTTCGTAACTTGATGATTTGGGCGTTCGGCCTCGTTAAAACCCTCCTTAGGTAAAACCCTTTCTTTTGGGAAAAAACCTCTAAGGGGGAAAAAGAGTACCTTCATCCGCGATATGTACAATTTATGATCTATACAATTTGAGCGATGAGATATTCCATTTTCCTGAAACTGGGTGGCCGTGTAGTGTTTGGAGCTGGTAAGCCCCCATTCCGAGCACTTTGGATACTCGGAATGGTCCATCCTAGTTTGTGGCGAGCTTTCCATGTGAAGGAGGTCGTCTGGCTTCTTTTGTTCTTCTGAGGACTAAATTGCCTTCGTCGAATCTCCTTGGCACGACTCTCCTGTTGTGCTTTCTTTCTGTTAATTGTCTTTGGGCTCTTTGTTTAATGGTGGCGATTTCTATGTCCTCTTTCATCAGATCAAGCTCGGCATTTCTTGCCCTTATGTTATGCTGTTCGTCGTATAGTTCGGTTCTTATTGTGGGGACGCCGACCTATAATGGGATTAATGCTTCTGATCCGTAGACTAGCTTGAAGGGTGTTTCGCCTGTGGTAGTTTGTACTGTGGTGTTGTAACTCCACAATACTTCTGGTATTAGTTCCGTCCATTCTCCTTTCGCATCATCAAGCTTTTTCCTTATTGCCTGCAGTATAATTCGGTTAGCAGCTTTGGCCTGCCCATTGGTTTGTGGGTGTTCGACCAAGCTAAAATGATGATGTATATTGAAGTTTTTTAGGAATGAGCCGAGCTTATTATCTGTAAATTGTCTACCATTGTCTGATATTATTTCCTTAGGTATTCCGAATCGGCATATGATGTTTTTCCAGATGAAAGATCGTACCTTTTCGGCTGTTATTCTTGCTAACGGCTGTGCTTCTACCCATTTGGAGAAGTAGTCTATGGATACTAAAAGAAATTTTACCTGGCCTGGTGCTACTGGAAATGGGGCCGAGAATATCAAGACCCCATCTGTAGAAAGGCCAGCTCACTTTCATGCTGTGTAATACCTCGGCAGGCCTTGTAGAGATGGCGGCATGTTTCTGGCATTTGTCACATGTTACCTTTGTTATGCAATCCCTTTTCATGGTCGGCCAATAATATCCTGTTCGGACGATCTTTGCGGCGAGAGCTCGTCCCCCGATGTGGTTCCCAGATACGCCTTCATGAACTTCATTCATCACCTCATTTGCATCATCTTTATTTAGGCACTTTAGTAATGGTTGTGAGAAACCGTGTCTGTACAATTCTCCTGCTATGTTTGTGTAGAGACTTGCTTTTCGTCTGAAGAGTTGTGGGTTAAGCTCGTCTCTGGGTATGATACCTGCGTTGATGTACTCAAGAAAATGTGATCTCCAGTCACGGAGATGGTTAATGTTTGTTATAGATAATAGTTCAATGCTGGGTTTTTTAAGTGTGAGTTGTGATAATGCTGATGTTTATGTATCCGCCCTAGTGGCGGCAAGTTTAGATAATATGTCGGCAACATTTTTTTTCTCTATACACGTGTAAAATGATGAATGAATTGAACTTTGAAATGAGATCTGTTCCGAGGGTTACCTGAAACTGTAGGTCGATCTCGGATGAGATCTTCTGTGCTGGTCGGAACCGATGTGTCCGGCTGGTGAATGGTGACCGGAGCTGGTACGTCCGACTTGTTTGGACTTGAACGTGCTGCTGATCCTCTGTCACCGAAGGGTGGGGGTACCTGCAAGAGACTCCGATGCTTAAGTTAGCACGGCTATTAAACAGGTGTTATGTAGAATCAGAGTATGAGTTATACCTGGGTGCTCCAGTGTATTTATAGTAATGTGGGCTGACCTTTCGGGTAAGATAAGTTAGTTACTTTATCTTATCTTATCTTATTTTGAGTGAAGTCAGCTTATCTTCAAGGGAACCGCCTTTATCTCTATAGGCTTGAAGTGCCTTTGGATTTGAGTCGTGTTCCTCCATTTGGGCCCTTTACTGGGCTCTCTTGTTGACACGGCCGAGTTCTTTAAGAAGAAGTCGGTCCGCTCGACCTGAAGAGGTCGGTCGCTTTATCATTGATCATTCTGGGTCAGATAGCTCGACCCAGGGTATGAACAAGATCCTTTGCTATGAGCCAATATCGCTCTAGCAAGGGATCTTTTACCTAAAATTCTCCTCGGATTTGTTGAACTACCAAGAGAGAATCACAATGTGCTGTCAGGCTTTGTACTTGGAGGTTCAGAGTGAGCTTGAGTCCCGCTATGAGGGCCTCATATTCGGCCTGATTGTTACTTGCTGGGAAGTGGAACGGGAGAGATTGCTCGGCCACCAATGTGTCCCCTTCTTTCAGGATTATCCCAGCTCCGCTTTCTTCTCGGCTGGATGCCCCATCCACGTGTAATTCCCAAGATTTGTTGTGTTTGTCTGGGGTTAGTTCTAAGATGAAGTCTGCGAGAATCTGTGCTTTCAATGTCGACCTTGGTTGAAATTGGATATCGAATTCTGAGAGCTCAATAGACCATTTGGTCAGACGTCCGGCCAGTTCTGGTTTTGTTAGTATCTGTCTTAATGGTTGGTTTGTCCTTACTATTATTGTGTGGCTTTGGAAGTAGTGCCTGGGTCTTCTTGCTGTTATTACAAGTGCTAAAGCTAGTTGTTCTATTTTCTGATACCTTTGTTCCGTTGATCGCATTACTCTACTGACGAAGTATACTGGTTGTTGCCTGTTTTCTGTTTCAATGACTAGAGCCGAGCTTATAGAATAATTAGAAACAGATAAATATAAGTATAAGGGTTTACCGACTTCTGGTCTTTGTAACACTGGTAGTGATGATAGGATGTTTTTAAGCTCGGCAAATGCTTTCTCTCACTCTTCTGTCCATTGAAATTTCTTGTTCTTTGATATTGTTTGGAAGAAATGGTATGATCGGCTTGACGCTGCTGGCAAGAACCGAGATAGTGCCGCTACTTTTCCTGCCAATTTTTGTACCTCTTTCATTGTTTTAGGGCTCGCCATGTTAAGTATTGCCTCGCATTTTTCAGGGTTTGCTTCAATTCCTCATGAAGTCAGCATGAATCCAAGGAATTTGCCCCCTTGTACCCCAAAGGCACATTTCTCTAGGTTGAGTCTCATATTATATGCTCGGATCTGTTCAAATATCTCCCTTAGGTCGTCGCAGTGGGATTTTTCCTGTGTGGTCTTGGCGACCATATCATCCACATAGATTTCCATGTTCTGACCTATTTGATGACGGAACACTTTGTCCATGAGTCGTTGATAGGTTGCACCTGCATTCTTTAGGCCAAATGGCATTACTCTATAACAAAAATTTCCATGTTCGGTTATAAATGCTGTTTTGCTTTGGTCTTCTGGATGCATGAGGATCTGGTTGTAGCCAGAGTATGCATCTATGAAGCTCAAGCTTTTGAAGCCTGATGCATTGTCTACAAGTTTATCAATGCAGGGTAAAGGATAAGCATCTTTAGGGCACGCCTTGTTTAAATCTGTAAAGTTGACGCACATGCGCCATTTACCTGTATTTTTCCTTACCATTACCACGTTTGAGAGCCATGTGGTGAATCTGATATCTTTGATGAAGTTAGCGTTAAGAATTTTTGCGGTCTCTTCTAGGGCTGTCTTTGATTTTTCTGCCCCGATATTTCTCTTCTTTTGAGCTATAGGTCGGCTTGCTCTGTCGGTGGCGAGTTTATGGCAGATAATATTTGGGTCTATACCTGGCATGTCTGCTGGGGTCCATGCAAATAAGTCGGCATTGTCTTGTAGTACTTGTATGAGCTACGATCTTTCTTTTCCTTGTAGTGCTTGACCGATGTATGTGACTTGTTCGGGTTTTGACGTCAGTGGTACTTCCTGGAGCTTGTCTGCTGGTTGAGACCTTTCTTGGGTGTCCCCTCGGGGGTCAAGCTCTGCCAGGGATAGTACCTCGCCTGTGTTGTGAATTGCTTTGACCTCCTTTTGGGAAACTTTTTCGGAGGCCGACTTCTTTAGGCTTGTGTTGTAGCATTGCCGAGCTTGTTGGCGATCTGAGTGAAGTGTCGCTATCTTTCCGTCCTGTGCCTGAAATTTGACACATATATGAAAAGTTGAAACTATTGCCCTGAACATGTTCAAGGCAGGTCTTCTGAGGATAATGTTATAAGGACTAGGGCAATCAACTATGTGATATTATATATCAATGGTCCGCGATAATGGGTGGTTTCCCATCATCGTTTTCAGCCATATGTAACCCTTAATTGGCACTTGTTCTCCAGAGAATCCGACTAATTCTCCGGATGAGGGTTGTATGAGTTTTTCAGATATTTTCATTTTTAGAAAAGTAGTATAAAAGAGAACATCGGCACTACTACCTGGGTCCAGAAGGACTTTTCTTACCACTAGTTCACTTGTTTGGATGGAAATTACCACAGGGTCGTCTGAGTGTGGTGTGGCCGAGCATATGTCTTCCTGGTTGAAGGTGATTTCTAAGTCAGGTGCATCTTTGTTGCTGTGTGGTGTTGTTCCTTCGATTGCCAGCATTGCACGGTAGCTATGTTTCCTTGCCGAAGTTGTTTCGCCTCCCCCGGCGAATCCTCCGGATATGCAGTTTATAACCCCTTTAGGTGGGGTGTTGCTTGGCCATTTGTTGGCTTCCTTGTTTTCCGAGGTCTGTTGTCGCTCTTCTTTGTCTCAGCCGCCTTCTTTGTGTTTTCTTCCTTCGATGTACTTATCTAGTAGGCCCTGGCGAGCTAATCTTTCCAATAGGTCTTTGGCTATTACGCACTCATCGGTTGTGTGTCCGTATTTCTGGTGGAAGGCACAGTGCTTGCTTTTGTCTACAAATCTCTGGTGTTGGTAGCTCCCAGCTCTTGCTGGTGACTTTATGATTTTGGCGTTGAGTATTTCTTTGATTATCTTTTCCCTTTTTGTGTTGAATCTGGTGTAGTTGTCGAATTTTGGGGTGAGCTTCAGTTTGCCGAGCTCTTTGTTGTTCGCTGATCTCGGCATCCTGTCTTCCTCCCTTCTAGGTTTTCTTTCTGTTCGGTTGGCCTCACAGAGTTCTTCAATCTCCATTTGCCCAGCTGCTCTCTCTCGGAACTCCTCCAATGTCTTCGGCTTGGTGATTGTGATTGTCTCTCTGAACTTTCCGGGTCGGAGGCCGGCCTTGAGGGCATGTAGGTGGACTGCGGGGTCCAGGTCGGGTATTTCCATTGTTGCTTCTGCAAACCTGGTTAGATAGTCTTTCAGGCTTTCTTGTGGACCTTGGCGGATGGTGCCGAGGTAATCTGATCCATGTACGTATATCCGTGCTGCAGCGAAGTAGTCTATGAAAGACTTCGCCAGTTCCTCGAAGGAAGAGATCAAACCTGCAGGTAATTTTGAAAACCACAGCAATGCAGCGCCGTCGAGGTATGTGGGGAAAGCTCTACAGAACAGGTTCGTTGTTAGGGCCGTTAAAAAACATCATAGATTGAAATTTCTTAATATGAGCCCGGGGGTCACCAATCCCCTTATATGGCTCAAGCGAAGAAGGTAGTGTGAAATTCTTTGGCATCTGGTAGTTGGTGATTTCCTCCGAGAAAGGGTTGTCTAAGGTGAGCTTCTCTTTTGGTGGGTTGACGCTTAGTAGGTCTGTACTGCCTTTGGTTGGCCCCTTTTCATCGTGCTTATTGGCGCTGTTCTAGGTGGACAACTCAGCGAGCTGTTTGACTTCCGCTTGTAGTTCGGCCATTTGGGCCAAGAGTTCGGCCTGAGTGGGTTGGTGAACTCCGTTGTCAGCCATGTCAAGAGGTTAAAGAAAAACCTGCGTAAAGGAAAAAAAGTAAAGTGCAATATATAAAGAAAAGGTGGGGTCAGATTAATTGTTTCGGGCGCCAAATGTTCCGTTCTGATCCAGCCGAGGTCTGTATCTTCCAATCGAGGTTGCTCAGCTCTCGGTAGAGTTATACGTCGTTCAAGAGGCAGTTCTCCAAGAATGACCTCGGTGCGATGAAACACGGCGGCGGGAGCACCTGCAAAAGTACTCCGACGCTCAAGTAAGTATATGAATTATAAAAGATGAAAGTAATGAATTAGAGTGAGCTCTATGACCTGTTTTTTCTGAGCTATTTGGTTTCATTTTATAGATGAGTGTTGAATTGTCTTCTGTTTGGTTGTTCCGATATTATCGGCTCAGTTAGCAAATTCTGTTGTTGTTGGTAACGGCTGGGAAGTGGGTTTTGACTTGTGATCATGCTCAGGTTGTGGCTTCTGTTCAGCTGATTTGTTATCTGACTTTGTGGTCGGTTAGGATAGTGAAGTTTGTTACCGAGCTTCTCGAGGTACGTCATACATTCACGTTCTCTCTTATCTCATTAATTCACATTCGTGGAACTTCTATAATTATTTCTTTTTTCTCTTAGTATCTTTCATCTCAGATTACTGTTACTCCGTAATAGAAAAACTTTTTTCTTTTTTTATCCATTTTTTCTTGCATCATTCTCACTCTTCTTAAATATAACGTAAAACTAATATAATTTGCTTTCTGTCAAAAGTGTAAAGCTATGCTTATATGGTTGTTTTAATTAATTAGAGTGACAACATATCAATGGAAGATTCATGTAGAAGTCGTCCACCGACTTGGCAAGACTATGCTAGGCTACAAGAAGAGAGGCAGCAACACCTGGCCAGAAGGCATGCCAGTTACCGAGACATAGTATTAATACATCGGGTATTCTAACTAATATGACAACCCCATTAGAAGATATCACAAATATATCCATAATCGTTGCTCATCAATACTCTGTGTCAAGTACTCTAAGTTATACTTTCAAGTAATAAATTTATGTTGTTGGTTTATTATTTAATTTGAATTATTTCTACAATATATCTATGTTAATGTACTCTTAGTATCATTTATCTATAATTTATTTACTGAATCTACTCATACATAATGGCATAAAGTTTAATATTATCCTTTTCTAAAGTCATCTATTTTTTTTAGTTTTTATCCTTATTTTTATGCTTTATTTTAATTTTATTAAACCAAAAATTATTAATGTCATTTAACTTTAATTTTCAACTTTTATCATAAATGAAAATATGTGACTTTGTATGCATTAGATAATAAAAAAATATTCATAATAGAAAAAGTTAAATTTACCCATTTGTTACATTTATAGAAGTGTAGATGATTTATATAAGAGTTACGAGACTTTTTTTTAACTTTATTTTTAAATTAGTATTCACTTCTGAGTGTAATAATTATGAACTAATATACGGTGATAACTAATTGCGATTGAAGAGAAGATAGAAAGAAAATAAAAAACACGAAGAGAGAACAAGCCAATATAAGAGTGGTGGTAAAACGTATGTAGATAGATAATGATAAAAAAAATAATGAAAATAAAAATTAAAAATTCTAAAAGAATAATAAAACTAAAGACCATTTAAAATATTGAATATAAAATTATAAAAAATAAAATTTTTTTAGCTATTAAAATTATGCGAGAGAAAGAGTGATTTAAATATAATTTTTTATATCTGTTTTAAATTAAATATAATAAATAAATTTATAAATATTTATAAATTTTTATCTTCATTATTACACTTAGTAACAACGTAATGATTTTAGTATTATACCTAAATTAATTTAAATTTAATTATTCTATATATTAAAAAAGTTAAATAACTTTTTATTTTTTATTTAATTATTCTATACAAAATTTTTGAATGCTTAATATCTTAATTTTCTTAAATGATAAAATATGACTTAACAAGCAAGTATGAAAATTAAGTATCTATATAATAGATATACATCTATATAATAGCTATACATTTAGATATCTAAATCAAATAAGAAAATAATTCTTTTAACAGATCTTTAACAGCTCAAAAGTTAATACAATGGATATGTATGGATCAAAGTGATAAACAAAAATGAGAGCTGCGATAATGGTACGGTGGTAATTGATTGCGGTTGGAGTTAATAGAAGAAGAAATCAAGGAAGGAAAATAAAACAAGACAACATAATTATAAGAGAAAATGATAAGATGTATAATAAAATTAAGGGTAAAGTATAATTTTTATTCCTAAGGTTTGACAAAAATTTCAAAAATATCCCTAAATTTTATTTTGTTTCAATTTTATCCCAAAAGTTTTCGATTTGTATCAAATATATCGTTGACGGCTAATTTTTTAAAAAATTTAAAACTAATTCAACAATAATTTCATAAGAACAACCCTCAACACAAGAAAATCATGCATAATTTTCATGCATTATTGTTAGATTGGTCTTAAATTTTTTGAAAATTTAGCCGTCGAGAATATATCTGATGCAAATCGAAAACTTTTGGGACAAAATTAAAACAAAATAAAACTTAGGGTTATTTTTGAAACTTTGCCAAACTTTAGGGACAAAAAATATACTTTACCCAAAAATTAATATGATGAGATGATATAATCAATCGTGCCTGTTAAACCGCTAGTTTTATATAACTCTTATATAGGTATTGCACATTCGCAAACTGTAAAGTTTTGAAGTGATCGTGAGATAGAAACATATATGTGCAAAGTGTTGCAATTGACAGAAAAAAGAAATTATGCAGAGGAAAACATAAAGAACTTGTGTATCGAGTAGTCAATGATAAATAAGCTATATATATATTACTTGGAGAGAAAGGGTCTTTATTGTCATTTTTATTACAGTGTCTGCTATTGTATTTACATTTCTCAAAATTAATCGGAGATCAACATGCCATTTTTAAGACTTGATATCTTGGATTTTTAATATCAAAAAATCAATAAAACCAGAGCAATCCTGTAAATTATTGATGATAATAAAGATCTCTATACAGTCTATCTCACATATAATATCTCTTTGTGTCGAGTTTCAAATTAAAATAAAGCTTCTTCAAATAACAAACAACTCTCCTTGCAGAATATTATAATTCTCAATTATTTTCAGACAGTCTCGTTGCCACCTTCCCTTTTAATCTCTGCTAACACAGGCAAAATCAACCCGTACATTATTGTCAGGATAGCTAGCATCATAATTAATCTTAAAGGTACCCACCGAGGAGGAAATCCAAAAGCCACTAATGGTGGAAGAGATAAACACTCGTTGTAACTCAAAAATATTCCGGTGCTCCTTTTCCAAGAACAAAGCAATATCAATCACCTTGTCCGTGATCCAAGGCTCGTAGGAATGAAAGATCGCGTTATTCCTTGAACGCCAAATCCACCATATATCAGAAAAGAATCTAAAGGGGTGTTGTTTGCTATTATGTAAGAACCAACTCATCAAATCCAATGATTGACCGGAGATCTCCAAACCTTGCCAAACTAGCTAGGCTTTTGGACAATCCCAAATGTAATGTAAAACCGATTCCTGATCTAAGAAACATCGTGGACAGCTATCCGTATGCGAAATGTCTCTCCTAAAACGAAATACAACAGTAGGAAGAGCCTCCCAAAAACATGGCCAGGCCAATAATTTGTGCTTTTTCGGAACATATTGACGCCAAAGTCAAAGATGATTCCCCCTGTCCTCCCAACTCTTCTTACTGAGCCACAAATAACCTCTACGAGCGTCATAAGCTTTTGAAGCCACACCAATCCAACATCAACCGACCTCTGAACCAGCTTGAACAAGTTGTAGGAGTTAATATTGCTCTCCAAAGACTGATTCAGAGGAGAATAGATAACTCAAGGTTCCACTGTCCAGATGACCAAAGGTTAAAGATCCGATCATCCGGAGATCCGAATCAAAAATGTGAACACAATCCATCTCATGGCACAGTCGCCCCTCTCTTCTCCATTTAGAAAACCAAAAGTTCTGTTCCAAACTCCCAATGCATTAAATAAAATCTTCCTTTAAGATATCCCAAACTCGACATATACTCTTCCAAATATAAGATCCCCTGCCTCGAGACCGACTGAAGCATTCATCCTTAGAGGAATGGTATTTCTTCGTCAACAGTTGAACTCATAGCTTCTCAGGATGGTGAAAAAGTTGTCAAACTAGCTTTTCAAGAAAAACAATATTAATACAAAAAAGATCTCTAATTCCAAGACCTCCAAATTTTTTAGTAGTGACCAATACCTTCCAGTTAACTAGATTCACACATCTACTATCAAATTGACCTTTTCATAAAAAATTTCGCATCATAAATTCTATCTTATTAGTTATCCTTTTAAAAAAGAAAAATACCTGCATACAGTAAGTAGAAATCGTAATCACTACTGAATTAAACAAACAAACTCTGCCATCTTATTAAGACTACTAATGACGTTAGTTATGATCTTACGATGAACGGATTTATGTTTATAAATGAAAAAGCTCCAAGCGAAATACAACCATCTTTTCTTGATCCCAGTCTCTATTTTTAGAACTCCCAAGCATTAAGCATCTTATCAAGGAAGATATCCGAGGTTTTCACCTTAGAATCGAGTTGGGGACATAATAGTAATACTTGAAGATTTTTCACCATGAAGAAAAAAATATAAAAGATTAACTATAACGCCAAAAAAATGCGTAAATCATTATACATTTATACCCTTGTCATTTACAGTGTGTCGAGTGGATAAGTACAACAGGCAAAAAATTTTGCTTTATGCTTATGCAGAACCACAAACTTTTGCAAATAATCTTGGGCCATTGCGGAACACAATACTCAAAAACCATACTAATATAGGTTCTCGAGTGGGACAACATTACAACCCAGCTTTCAAATGAATGAGGCTTAGAGCAGTGGTTTGTCCAAAAAAGGAGTCTCTCGAGGGCATACCGACCCACAAATTAAAGAGCATAACTCTATCTATAGATTTCTTCAGAATTTTTCTTGCAAACACTATAAATAAAGTGCTTAATATACTTCTGGAAAGATTTCAAACCAGTGTTCCAATTGTTTTAACTGTTGATTTCAATTAATATATATTATATATATTTTTTATAATTCAGATCAACGGTTAAAATAATTGGAGCACCGGTACTTCCGAT
>NC_029790.2:127319713-127326020 GCF_000816755.2 Arachis ipaensis
GTGATAATAGGAGCGACCCCTTTCCACCGTTCCGTACTCGAGGTCCGGCTGCCGAAACACTTCGACAAGCCAACGGACATGAAGTATGATGGAACACAAGATCCCCTAGAACACTTGACGACTTTTGAGGTCAGAATGAACCTGGAAGGGGTAGGAGACGAGGTCAGATGTCGCGCCTTCCCGGTCACCTTGGCGGGCCCGGCGATACGGTGGTTCAACAACCTCCCGCAGGGCTCGGTGACTCAATTCTCCGACATCAGCCACGCCTTCTTGGCCCAATTCACGACCAGGATCGTCAAAGCTAAACACCCAATCAATTTGCTAGGGGTGACACAGAGACCCGGAGAGCCGATCAGGAAATACCTGGACCGTTTTAATGACGAGTGCCTGGAAATTGACGGTCTAACGGACTCGGTGGCAAGCCTATGCTTGACGAACGGGCTCTCGAATGAGAACTTCAGGAAACACCTTACCACAAAGCCCGTTTGGACAATGCAAGAGATCCAATGCGTGGCCAAAGAATACATCAACGACGAAGAAGTCAGCCGGGTCGTGGCTGCCAATAAGCGGCAGCCCGCCTACAACCAAGCCCGGCACTATGAAGGCAGAGAAAAACCAAAGGAACACGCCAGGGACGGCGGTCCGAGTAAAACACCCAAACCGTTCTCCCGAGTTGGGAAGTTCACCAATTATACCCCCCTCACAGTGCCAATCACCGAAGTTTACCAACAGATAGCGGAAAAGGGGATACTGTCAAAGCCCCGAACTTTGAAGGACAGGACGGGAGGAAACAAGAACCTCTACTGCGAGTACCACAAGAGTTATGGACACAAGACCCAAGACTGCTTCGACCTAAAAGACGCCCTGGAGCAAGCTATCAGGGATGGGAAACTTGCCGACTTCTCCCACCTTATACGGGAACCAAGGAGACGTAACCGGGACCACGATAGCGAAGATAGATCCCGGTCAACAAGGCGACGGCAGGAACCAGAGGGTGACGACCACGGGCTTACGGTGGTAAACGTGGTAACGGCCAGGAATACCGCCCCAAGGTCAAAGTCAGCACAGAAAAAAGACGCCAAGGTCCTAGCGGTCTCCACCTCGGCAGGTAGAAGTTTCCGAGGTACCCCGCCCATCTTCTTCGGCCCAGAGGACCAATGGTTTGACGAGGCACCGGAAAGTCCGCCCATGGTCATCACGGCCAGGGTCGGAACGGGCCTCGTCAAACGAATCCTGGTAGACACGGGGGCAGACTCAAACATCATGTTTCGAAACGTTTTCAATGTCCTGGGACTAAGGGACACCGACCTGACGACCCACCAGCACGGTGTGGTAGGGTTGGGGGACCACTTCATCAAGCCGGATGGAATCATCTCACTCCCGACCTCTGTGGGACAGGGGCAAAAGCGACGAACAGTCATGGCGGACTTCGTAATATTACGAGACTCCACGGCTTATAACATCATCCTAGGAAGAAAAACCATCAACGACCTGGGGGCCGCCATTAGCACAAAGCTGCTGGTGATGAAGTTTGTCACTGATGACGGATCCGTAGGATCCATCAAAGGCGACTTAGAAACGGCGGTCGCTTGCGACCACGCCAGCCTTTCTCTCAGGAAAAAATCCAAAGAAGCATCTGGGGTCTTCCTTGCTGACCTGGACGCCAGGATAGACGACAAACCTAGACCAGAGCCAGAAGGAGACTTGGAAAAGTTCAGGGTCGGCGAGGAGGACGATAAATTCACATTCATAAACAGGAACCTCCCCCATGAAATGAAGGAGCCTTTAATGGAAATGATCAGGGCCAATGCCGACCTCTTTGCCTGGACGCCTGCCGATATGCCCGGGATAGATCCCAGCTCATATTGCATCATCTGGCCGTCAAGGCGGGAACCAAGCCAGTAGCCCAGAGGAGGAGAAAAATGTCGCAAGAAAGGGCAGAAGAGGTAGCCAGGCAAACGGCCAGCCTCCTAGAAGCAGGATTCATCCGAGAACTAGACTACTCGACCTGGTTGTCGAACGTGGTCCTGGTTAAAAAGCACAATGGGAGATGAAGAATGTGCGTAGACTACTCTGACCTCAACAAGGCGTGTCCTAAGGATTGCTACCCCCTACCTAACATCGACGCACTCGTCGACGCAGCGGCGGGGTACCGATATCTGAGCTTCATGGATGCCTACTCAGGATACAATCAGATACCGATGCACCGACTCGACGAGGAAAAAACGGCGTTCATAACGCCAGGAGGAACCTATTGTTACAAGGTAATGCCTTTTGGTCTGAAAAATGCTGGGGCCACGTACCAAAGGCTGATGAATAGGATATTCAGTGAACTTATAGGCAAAACAGTAGAATTCTACGTAGATGATATACTCGCAAAGACCACACGACCCGACGACCTCCTGAGTGACCTCGATGGCGTTTTTTCCTCCCTACGACAACACGGCATGAGGCTTAATCCGCTCAAGTGCGCGTTTGTCATGGAGGCCGGAAAGTTCCTGGGATTCATGATTACTCAAAGAGGAGTAGAAGCCAACCCAGAGAAGTGTCGAGCAGTTCTCCAGATGAAGAGCCCGGGTTGTATCAAAGACGTCCAACGTCTCGCCGGGAGGTTAATGGCTTTATCCCGATTCCTCGGCGCGTCAGCAGCGAAAGCTCTGCCTTTCTTCAATCTAATGAAAAAAGGAATGACGTTCGAATGGACCCCAACATGCGAAGAGGCATTCAACCACTTCAAGCAAATCTTAGCGGCACCACCGGTCCTCGGAAAACCCAAGGCCGGAGAACCACTCTACCTCTACTTATCAGTAACCGAGGAGGCACTTGCCACGGTTCTCGTTAGAGAAGAAGGGCAGACCCAACAACCCATGTACTTCGTGAGCAGGGTCCTCCAAGGACCAGAATTGAAATACAGCAAGTTGGAAAAACTGGCGCTGGCGCTACTGGTCTCTTCCCGAAGGTTAAGACAATACTTCCAGAGCCATCGTATAGTCCTGAGGACGGATCAGGCGATTCGCCAAGTACTGGAAAAACCTGATTTGGCTGGTAGGATGATGACCTGGGCCATCGAGCTCTCCCAATACGACCTACAATATGAACCCCGACATGCAATCAAAGCCCAGGCAATGGCAGACTTTCTGGTAGAGGTGACGGGGGACCCCCCGAGGAAACGGGCACACGATGGAGGCTCCACGTTGACGGGGCCTCCAACCAAACGTCCGGGGGAGCAGGGGTCATCTTAGAAAGCCCCGCAGGGGTCATCTATGAGCAATCGACTAGGTTCGAGTTTCCAGTGTCGAACAACCAAGCAGAATATGAAGCTCTCTTGGGCGGATTAATACTAGCTCGGGAAGTCAGAGCGACAAAGGTCGAAGTATGCAGCGACTCACAAGTTGTCACCTCGCAGGTGAACGGAAGCTACCAAGCCCGGGATCCCCTCCTGCAAAAATACTTGGAAAAGGTTAAAGAAATAACGAGTCAGTTCCAGGAAGTCATCGTCCAACACGTCCCAAGAGAAAGGAACACACGAGCAGACCTCCTGTCTAAGCTGGCAAGCACAAAGTCAGGATCGGGTAACCGGTCCCTCATCCAAGGCATGGTGAAGGAACCAACGGTCGCCCTCCATTTGACGAAGTCAAGCCCCTCATGGCTAGACCCCATCACCAACTTCCTGGAAATCGGCAAGTTGCCTGAAGATGAGAAAGCAGCCAAAGCCTTAAGAAGGGAGGCGGCCAGATACGCGATTATATAGGGACAACTATTCAAAAAGGGACTCAGCCAACCCTTGTTGAAAGGAAGTCGTTATCTCAGACAACGGGACCCAATTCACGGACAAGAAGTTCATGGAGTTCCTCTCTGGCCTAGGGATAAAGCAGAAGTTCTCCTCGGTAGAACATCCCCAAACAAACGGGCAGGTAGAAGCCGCAAACAAGGTCATCCTTCTTGGTCTAAAGAAGCGCTTAGACAATAAGAAGGGAACATGGGCTGACGAACTCGCCTCCGTCCTATGGTCTTATCGGACAACTGAGCAAAGCGCTACAGGGGAAACTCCCTTCCGCCTAACATACGGGGTCGATGCGGTACTACCAGTCGAAATCGGGGAACCGAGCCCCCGACTACTACTCGCGGGAATGAGCGAAGCGGTCGAAAAGGACCTGGTTGAGGAAACCAGGGAGATGGATCACCTATCAGAAACGGCACTGAAACAAAGGATAGCCCTGCGTTTCAACGCAAAAGTCCTCAAGCGAGATTTTAAGGAAAGGGACCTCGTCCTGAGACGCAACGACATCGGCGTCCTGACCCCAGGGGAAGGCAAGCTGGCGGTAAATTGGGAAGGTCCCTACAGGGTAAGGGAGGTACTCGGCAAAGGTGCTTACAAGCTCGAGAGACTCGACGGCAAGGAAATACCCAGAACATGGAATACGGGTAGCCTAAGAAGGTTCTACTCATGACCAGACGACTCGCCGACCCGGAAACCCAAACAAATTGTAAATATTCGCCTTGTTCGCATGATGATCTGTCTTTTTATTTTTACTCACCGTATTGATTAATTCGTTTAGCTAACGACTAACTCATACTTGTCAAAAATTTTCGTGCTTTACTACTACTTTCCTACGTGCGCCGCGCACGGACGCCCCCTAAGACGGCAGACCGGGACTGATCACCCCGGGGGCCATTTTCCTTATGGCCAAAGCCAACTACGACGACAACTCGACCACGGTGATCCAAGCCACAACAAACATAAAACGGGGAAACGGGCGCGAGCCCACCCCCGAAAGAAACAACGACAACAAATATAGCAAACGGCAACCCGGCCAAACGACCGAATAAGTATAACTTATAAAGAGTCAAAACAAAAAACGAGCAATAATTTGTTCAGCAAACGCGTTACAAAATATCCTAAGTTACAAGGCCTCACTTCCTCGGCATGTCAACAATCTTTCCGTCCTGGATAGTCTTGAAAACGCCAATTGACGACGTGTCAAAATCAGGAGCTGCGATCCTCAGCTGAGCCTTCAGGGCATCTTCGGTCATCGAGATGGCGTTCTTCCCTTGCTCCCTGGTCACCTTAAGCTTCTTCCTAAGCTCAGCGGCTTCAGCTTTTGCGATTTTCGCCTCCGAGATGGCCTGCTCCCGCACTTTTTCCAAAGCGACAACCCGACCCTGAGCGGCATTCAGCTGACCCTCCAATGTCATCTCACGCTCAAGAAGCCGGGCCACGGTCTCATCGGACGCCTTCAACCTCTCCGCAACAAATGACGATTTCTCCTCAGCAGCGCTAAGCTTCCCCCCATCTCGGACAGCTGACCCTGGAGGAGCTCAACTTGAGTCTTGAAGCCTTTGTTCGCCTTAACAGAGGACTCGAGCTTCCTCCGGAGTGCCTCCATTCCCGATAACTCGAATTCAGCCTTCCGAGCTATCACGGCCCCGCGAAGCAAGGTGCGATACATCCACCTCGCTTGCCCGGACAGTTCGGTCTCATGAAAATGCTCCTCTGTCCCGGGTATCAACTGGGAGTCAATAAACTTGGTAGCATCAAAGTTCCTTTCCATTATGGTAAGGGCCCCTTCCGGGCTGGAAGACATCTTTCGCTTCTTAGGAGTATGGATAAGCTCCACGTCACTGTCCGGCTGGGGGGTGAGGGTCGCGTGCCCTTCAGCGGGCCCTTCCTCACGGGTAGGGGAAACCTGGCTCCCTGCAGCCTGTTTTCCCGACACGTCGGCATCCTGGGGAGAAGGCGCATCCTGGGGAGAAGGCACAGCCTGATTCTCCTTCTCCCCTGAATGACCCTCCGACTTACCGACATCCTTCTCTTCGGCATTCTCGTCGTCACTTGCTTCAAAAAAGGTCTTCATCAGATTCTCAAGACCGGTCACGGTGGCAGACATTTCCACTGCAACAAACAACAGGTACATTAGTCGTTAGATCGGGAAAAGAAAAACAACAATAAAGAAACATGGGCAAACAAAGAAGACAACTCACGAATATAGCTCCTGGCGGCCTCCCGTTCACCCATAAGAAGATGAGGGTTCACGGGGTTCTTTTCAAAAATAGCAAAAAGAACGTCAGCTATTTGCTTATCTACAGCCGACAACCTCTTGTACGTAACCTTGATGAAAGGATTCGACCCCGCACCAAAACTCCAATAAGTCTGGATAAGGCGCTCCCCCTCTAACGACAACCAAAAGGGGTGACGACCTTTGACGGGATGAACTTTGAAGTACTTATCTTTAAAACCATGGTAGGAGTCCTCAAAAAGGCCAAAAATTCTCCTACCCTGGGCGGAACGGAAAGAAAGAAACCCTTT
>NC_029790.2:127326090-127327022 GCF_000816755.2 Arachis ipaensis
CAGATCCAGAAGACCGGGAAACGATGCGAGGCATACCTACATCGGGGTACCACTCCGTTAGACTATGAGGTCGGGAGTCCACAGAAAGTCAGAAACTACGCCTTTTCAAACTCAGATCGTGGCCAAAAACAGTTAAAAACTACGCCTACCACGCAAATCACCTAAAACCTACCCAGGAATGGTACCCTCCCTTAATTCGTCTACCCCACCATTGGAAGGCCATTCAGCTAAAGTAAATCAAGCATGCAACAATCGCAAACAACAACTATGCAGCAGTAAAATATGGCATAAATACAAGGAAAGAGGAAGCAGAAATTACCTGAGTTGGTTGCAGGAACTTGAGAGGAAAAAGAAGGCACGAGAAGGCTCGAACAGGGAATTTTGGATATCAGGGAGAGAGGAAAGTGAAAATGGCAAGGGTAGGAGAAAAAGAGAAAGAAACTGTTTAAAAACCACCACAAGGAGCGCGAAAAGAGATAGGGGCAAAATGGTATTTACGCGTGGGGTTTTAACCCATTATGAGCATTTAATGCTCAGCACGAAGAACGAAGCGACGAACGAACGCCCCAGCAGACCAAGGGACACGCGCACAAGAAACGCGCCTCCTCCACGGTCAGCCGATTCGACGACAACACACGAACAAGGATATCACGCACCACCGATCGCCTCACGACCATCACTGGTGCGTCGGGGGCACTGTTACGGCCTTGGGCTCCCACGGGTCAACCCGACCCGAGCTCCACCGGGCCCGACTACACGCCTCATAACCGACCCGGACACGCGTCCCGTACGGCTCTCTCACAGCTATGGGACAGCGTCCTTGGGAATATGGGCCTGCCCTCCAGAGGGGCCCAATACTGACATGTATATAAGGGGAAGACTGGCTCTTCCCCCGAGGTACGTCACATTTCTCACATCACCCCTCTTTCCGC
>NC_029790.2:127327486-127327989 GCF_000816755.2 Arachis ipaensis
AAAGTACTCGGGACCTCGCATCTCTTGGACCGGACGACAGTGACCCGACGAGCCCCTCCATCACTTCGAACTCTGACCCGAAACATTCGGTAGCCGACCTACCGAACAATATTTTTTATAATTCAGATCAACGGTTAAAACAACTAGAACACCGATGTTTTCAGTACACTTAAAACTCTTCCTATACTTCTTATATTTCTTGGACCTCATTGAATTGGTCATCCGAGTTCGTTGTAAGTACACTCCACCATCTCCACCATCAGGAAGACGCTAACTTAAAGCAAGAAGATGAAGATTCATCACAATCTCATATTGAATCCTACAAATTCATATTTTACAACTTTAAAACCAAGTAATTCTAATCTCGCCTCCAAAACAATATGGAAATAATTTCATCAAGAATCATATTATTAATAATATTTGAGTTTTAATTTCTAATTAATAACACAATGAAATATAATTTTTTGACTGTCTAACATAATTGAAAATAATCAAAATTATCA
>NC_029790.2:127328021-127331088 GCF_000816755.2 Arachis ipaensis
TGAAAAATAAGTTTTTCAAAATCTATAATAATATAAAACAAATAAATTAAAAAAAAAAAGTTGTTCTGGATATTACAGTCTGAAAATAGAAGTTCAAAACAAACATGTCGTTATTAAGTTGTCATAATTACCGATTCATGTCATATGATCAATCTCACAATGCAACCTCTTATATGTATATTCCACGGTACAATCTCTTACAACAATTACTGTAATTTTGATTTTTCTTTTCTTTCCCTCATAAAAAGACAGCATATGAATGAACGAATCAAACTATGCCCAACCATGAGTTCCAAGTTGAATGGCCCAGTCTTCAATGTAATCTGGGTTGCTGCTAACTATCCTTCTAGATTGAGGACGAAACCCATTAATCTTTGGGCTTGGGCTCCTGGTATATTGGTAACTTGTTGTTCCACCGGAGCTAGACGAGTCACAGCCTGAACCCGTAACAGAACCTCCCTTTGTCGATGAGTTCCACTGTGGCCCAGGTGAGGCCCGTGGTTTGCTTGGGCCTTGATCCCGAACCTTGGCCTTTGCAGACTGAGTTGGTGCCATATAGCTGGGTCTACTTGGGCTTGGAGGTCTTTGATGTTGTCTACTTAGAATTGGGCTTTGGTCAACAAAGTCTTGGTTCATTGGGCCCATGTTGAGATTATTACTTGGGCCTGGAGTTGCAATCTTGTCCATTTCTACGGTTTTCTCAGACATGTTATCTGTTGTAGTTGAGGTTGTTGAAGCAAGATTCATATAAGGGGTCTCACGTGGGCTCAGGTGCTTAACATTGTGCGGTTGAGATGACATCCAACGCTCTAACCAGTTCCAACCCCATTGGGCTTTTTCACGCTCATTGGGATAATAAGTTCCCATGTCATCACTATTTGGAGCTGTTTGCATGTATTGATTATGTGGTTGCTGCAGGGTTAATGGTTGTTAATGAAACTCCCAAAAAAAAAAAGAAAAGAAAAGAAAAAAACATGTAAACAAAGGGCATGATTGATTTCTGTTTTTTTTTTTCCCCTAAAAAATATTAAAAATCAATCAAGTCCTTTAGCTTTCTTCTTTTCCATAATTGACTATTGTTGGGTTGTTTATGAATATGATAACAGTGATAAAGAAATATTTGATAAGAGTTACTAATATATGTAAATGTAGTAATTGTAAAGGTTAAGCATCAGTAAAAAGGATAAAAATATGAAAAATGGAAAATTTATTTTGAATATGAGAAAATCTTAATCATGAAATGATTAGATAATTTATTTGTATTATGAAATACTGAAATAGTCAGCATCCAATGTTTGAGGATGCATCAATTAACAAGAGAAAGGCAAAAAAGGACTAACCTGCTGGGAGTTGAAAGCATAAGCAAGAGCTCTCTCCCTCTTCATTGCAGTATCATGTTTCCTCAAATCATTTTCCCTAACCTTGTTGCTACTTTGATGCCTATTGTCCCAACCATCACTATTTCTCATGGGGCTCATCATGATAGGCTTATTATTATTGGCAACTTGCTTCGGATGAACTTGTACTTCTTGCTCATCATCAATATCATCATCTACTTCATGATGATGAAGATGCTTCTCATGATTGAGCTGAATCCTGCGAGCTCTCACTCGTGCTTGCACCCTCACTAATGCTTGCATACACCGCATTGTCATCTGAGCTTGCTTCCGCACATTGTGTCCCCTCACCAGCGCTTGCAACCTCACAAGTCCCTTTAATGCACGCAAAGCGCGTCGAGCCTGCAAAATGTTACACTCAGTATCACCAAAAGTTAGGCTAAGAAGAAAAAGGCAGTCATAAAACCATCATCCCAAGAACTTAAGCCGATAGGATTTAATACCTGTTATCAAATTGTTCGTCCAAAAGCTTATGCTGATAGAAGTAAGTAACATTAATAATTATATCTCTAATAAAAGTAAATGAGATGGTACCAGGTAACCCCTGTAGTATGACTGAATCACTGTTGCCGCTCTCTCTTCCTTGGACTGCCGCCCATAACCCGCCAGTCTCACAACTCTAGCGGCAGCCTGAGCAGCCACAACCGCTGCCTCCGCAGCCGCTGCAGTTGCTGCCGCAACCGCAATAGCATGATTCCTGTCTTCAGCCCCAAACGCTGATGACGTGGCACTCTCCTCAGTTATCACATTTGGTGAAGTCTCTGCTTGAAACCGCTCAAAAGGCACAACTTCTGCTGCTGCTGGTACTTGGTGCTGCTGTTTCTTCCCTGTGTTGTTGTCCTTCTGAGAAAGTGAAAAGTGAAAGGCAGGCAAATTCTCGGGTCAATTAGCATTGTTTTGAAACAGTTACATAACGGTTTATTTTGTATTATTTTCATGGTAACACACAAGAAAAGAATAAAATAACTGCGCAAAATATTAAACTATACTAATCCTGAGAGGAAAAGATGAGTATCACGCTAAGAGAATTATTACATATATATATAACTATTTATGAAATTTTATGACATAATATTAAAGATGGTCGTTTAATCAAAACGATGATTTGACAATTATTATAGATTTTATATCTATTAAAAATATAATGTCTCTAAAAAATTTTATAAATGTGTTGGCCATTTTTTATTTTATGAGCTCATTTTTGAGAGTTGAATTAGACTCTTCAATTTCAATTCTAAAATGATATTAAAACTTATTCAATCTAATATTATTAGATCATTTACTTATAAATTTTCACGTTCCAAATAATCATTCGTAAATATAAAAGATATGTATTACAAGTCTTACATTTATCAATTAAATTATATCTCCAGAGAATTCACAAGCGAAGTATCTCTCACCCCATAAACTAGTTGTTAGGGTTGAGTTACTCTCCGTAATTTCATTTCTAATAACAATAATAGAAATGTTAGAAAACTATTAGAATTTATTGTTTTTAATTATCATTTTTAGTCATTAATTCAATTTTTTAGTCTAATAATCTAATAATATAATTTAGCCTACATTTTTAAACATTAATAGCTAACTAATGATTAAAAATAATAAATTTTAATAATTTTCTAATATTTTTTTAATAATAATATTATATTATCATCTCTAATAGTAATATC
>NC_029790.2:127331331-127333156 GCF_000816755.2 Arachis ipaensis
ATAGTTTTGACACAAATTAAAAATAGTAGAAACAAAATTAAATAAAATTTAATATTAAAAATATTTATAAAAAATAAAAATTACAAATATTTAAAACAAAAATTATATTTATTTATATAAAAATTATCTCATATTTATGAAGATGCATGTTGACATCTCATTTATAATGACGGAGAAATAAAATAGGCGTTGCATGTTATCTAAAGTTAAAAGAGAAGAAATCAAATGTTGTGTACGGGAAAAAGAAAGTATACTACTAATTAAATTAGCATAACCCTGACGTGAATACATAAAGAACAAAATTTAGAGTGTAATTTTGTTTATGCAGAAGGATCTAAGTTAGTTCTAACGTAAAATGCACACGATGCTAAGAAGATGAATGATGATGTGATGGGGTTGGGTAGTATGATAACTACGTGAGACATAAGCTATAATATTAATTTGGTACACGTTGACATTATAGGGGACCATACACCATACCCAACATATAATTTACCTATTGTATATAGTTGATGGTCCTGATGAAAACAGAGAGGTTCAGCCGCTCAGGAAACTCATCATTAGTGTTGTGGAGGAACGCATATATAAAAGACAAATACTAAACATTGTGGAAATTAAATTGCTGTACACTACTTTGGTGTAGTTATGGTGGAGGTTTGAAACATTTAATGTGTAGGGCATATATAGAACCCAAGAATTACTATAAGCCAAGGTGAATCTGGAATCACAAAAGGTAAGATATATATGCTCTACTTAATAATAGGATTATTATCATTACCATGTAGTTTATCATAGGATTTTATTAAAGTTATTTATTGAATTTTAACTAATTTTTTATTCGACTATATTATGTGTATACCAAAATTAGCCATCAACATAAAATATATATTAGAATATAAATATACATTAAAAATAAATTAGATTAAATCACACATATATTTATTCACTAATTTAGTGGCTGATTTTAGTATATAAATAATATTTTTGTTTTTTATTTATCTAAAAAGGTTATAACTTAACTGAATAAACTAAAAATGTACATGATACTTTATAAAAATTTAATAATTTCTGGATAAAGAGAGACTAAATTAAAATCTTATTCTTCAACTTGCTTGTACTCCACTTAAAGTAGAAGGCGAATAAAAGACTTGGTGGTATATTTCTTCTTAAACTAACTTTTTACTAAAACAACCCATAACTTCATTTATGACATCATTAATTGGGAGAGTAGAAACAATAAGCTCCATAGAGTGCAGCGATAAGATCAGTTATGTTGTAGATATGAAACTTGTGGTTACTATTGAGTTTGATGAGATCTAGAAATAGAAGGAGGCTTATGACTAATTCAACAGCTTTGACTTGAATAAGTGGTAATTGAAATAAAAGAATCCCTTGATCATCGGTACCGATTCACAACTTAAGAGAAAATAACAATAATGAAGAAGTACAACAGAGCACTGTGTTAAGAGAAGAATCATAACATATCAAAATCAGAAGAGAAGAGTGGAAGGATGGATGACCTTTTTGGCAGGCGCCGGAGCCGGCAACAAATTCTTATTAGAAGAAGAGGATGACGAGGACGACGACTTGAAAACTTTCTTTACTGACGAAAACCAGCCTCCTTTTTTCCCCATCGGAATTGAATGATCTGCTTCTCATTAGCAACAATGATAATTCAGCCATGTCAAAAAACTATACGATAGTTAAATTGTTAAATCTTTAATTATCCAAGTGTACACAACACATACATACAGTAGTACCTGGTGGTGATGAGAGGAATATTGCTGATATGGATCACATTACATAATATTGTGGCTTGCATGAG
>NC_029790.2:127334023-127350025 GCF_000816755.2 Arachis ipaensis
TTTATAAAGAGAAAGAAGTGTTTGTTGTGTGCATATTCTTTGTCTCGGATGATATTTTTATAGGCGTACAAAATTTACTTTTTCAAGCTTCATTAAATTTGCTTCATTTTAAGAAATTATATCTTTTATAATAGAAAAATTGAGCCGTTTATATAAAGGAAAATTTATCATTATCACAACATTTTCTTTTGAATGTCCATTTAGAATTATGTCTCATTGTAATCTTATTAAAGAAAAATAAAAAAAGTTTTATTGAAGAAAAAAGAGCACAATATCTTTTGTGATGATAACTACCTTGTTAAAAACTGTCATGAAAAATCCAATAGGGATAAAAAATCTGACTAAGGAAAAAAGAGTACAACCTCCCTCTCTTGTCGACATTATTTAATATCTTAAAATCGGTGCATCCCAATCTGATGTACCAATCTTTCAAATGAGGATTTTGAAAGTAACTTTGTAAATAAATCTGTCAGATTATCGCTTGAGCGGATCTGTTGGGCATCAATTGTTCATTGATTTTGAAGAACATGAGTGAAAAAGAATTTGGGAGAAATATGATTTGTTCTATCACTTTTGATGTTTCCATTCTTAAGTTGAGCAATGCATGCTTTATTATCTTCAAAAAGAATAGTTGTAGCTATTTTATGATCGATCAGTCTACATGAAGACAGAATATATTGGATTAAACTCTTGAGCCAAAAATACTCGCGACTTGCTTCATATATCGCTAGTATTTCAGCATGATTAGAGGATATTGTTGCTATCATTTGTTTCATGGACCTCCATGATATAGTTGTATCACTATATGTGAATAGGTATCCTGTTTGAGATCTTCCTTTGCGTAGATCAGACAAGTATTCTGCATTTGCATAGCTAACTAATTGTGACTTGGATTCATATGGATAAAACAATCCTATATCAACTGTTTCATGAAGATATCAAAAGATTTGTTTGATTCCATTATAATATCCTCTGGTTAGAGAGGAACTATACCTTGCTAGTAAATTCACTGCAAATAATATGTCAGGTCATGTATTATTAAAAAGATACATTAGTGCTCCAATGACACTGAGATATGGTACTTCAAGACCAAGGATATCTTCATTTTCTTCTTTAGGATGGAATTGATCAATTTCCACATCCAAAAACTTTACGATCATTGGGGTGCTTAATGGATGTGACTTATCCACATAAAATCTCTTCTAGATCTTTTCTGTGTATGTTGTTTAATGAATAAAGATTCTATTTTTTGTATGCTCGATCTGCAGACTGAGACAAAATTTAGTTTTTCCAAGATTTTTCATCTCAAACTCTTCTTTTAGAACTTTTATTACTGTTGAAATCTTTTCAAAAGTTTTAATAATATTTAAATCATCAACGTACACAGCAATTATAATGAATCCAGATGCAAATTTCTTTATGAAAACACATAGGCAGATATCATCATTCTTGAATCCGTTTTTAGCCAGATAATCAGTAAGACAATTATACCACATTCGTCTAGATTGTTTTAGACCATATAAAGATATTTGTAATTTGACTGAGTATAACCTCTGCGAGTATTCATTTGATGGTTTAGATATCTTTAGTCCTTTAGGAATTTTCATATAAATATCACGATCTAATGATCCGTATAAGTAAGTTGTCACCACATCCATTAGATGCATATGTAGTTTATGGTATGCAGATAAACTGATCAAATAACGCAATTTTATTGTATCTACTACACGGTAATATGTTTCTTCAAAATCTATATCGAGCCTTTGTGAAAGACCTTGTGCCACAGGTCGATCTTTGTAGTATACAACTTCATTTTTCTCATATCGTTTTCTCACAAATATCCATTTTTATCCAACAGGTTTTATAGCTTCTGGTGTACGGACTATAGGTCCAAAAACCTCACATTTTGCAAGTGAGTCTAACTCAACCTTCATAACTTCTTCCCATTTTAGCCAATCATTTTTTTGTCGATATTTTTCGACTATTCTTGCCTCAAGATCCTTACTTTTATGCATGATGTGTAATGTCACATTATATGCAAATATTTCGTTGATAATTGTTTTAATTCAGTTCCATTTTTCTCCTTTAAAGACATAATTTATTGAGATCTCATCATTTTCACATTTTTTAGGTACCTGGACATCTTCTGGTGTCAAAATTATACCAGAACTTTAGACAACTGCAGGTGTCTTTATTATGTCTTTATCTTTTTCAACAGAAATAGTATTTATCTCTTTTCTTTTTCGAGGATTTTTGTCCTTGAAACCAACAGGCCTACCATGTTTCTGTCATGAATTTGTTTCGGTAGTTGTTTGTCCGACTGGAATATCAATTCGAATTGGATCATTTTCAACTGGTATATAGGATTTAATTATCCTTTTTGTATCAAAAAATGCATTAGGTAATTCATTATCTATTCTTTACAAATGTATAATCTTTTGAACTTCTAATTCATATTGCCCTGATCAAGAATCTAAATGCATTAAAGATGATGCATTCTAATTAAGTTCCTTATCAAGAAGTTTATTCTCTCCCTCTAATGTTAAAATTTTTTATTCATCAAAATGACAATCTACAAATCGGATTTTGAATACATTTCTAGTTTGTATTTCAATATACCTCACTATAGAGGGAGAATCATATTTAACATATATCTCTAATTTTCTTTGGGGTCCTATTTTGGTGCGAGAAGACAAGCCAATTAGAACATATATCGCACACCCAAATATTCTCAAATGATAAATATTTGACTGCTGGCCAAAAGCTAATTTCATAGGAAAGAATTGATAGTAACTTGTTAGCCTCAAACGAATAAGTGGCATGCCCCCAAGCAGAGGTTGGGAGATTTGTTCTTATAATGGTCTAGCAATCAATTGGAGCCGTTTAATAAATGACTTTGCTAGTTCATTTTGTGTATGAACATAAGCTTCTGGATGTTCAACACTTATACCATTGGCCATATAGTAAGCATCGAAAGCTTGAGAGGTGAATTCACAAACATTATCAAGACGAATTGTTTTGATTGAATTTTCTGAAAACTGTGCTTTTAATCAAATAATTTGAGCAAGTAATCTTGCAAACACCAGGTTGTGAAAAGACAATAAACACACATGTGACCATCTTTGAAAATGCGTCTAATAGAATTATAAAATATCTAAAAGATCCACATGATGGATGAATAGGTCCACATATATCGCCTTGAATCCTTTCTAATAAATCAGGAGACTCAAATTCAATCTTTACTGGTGATGGTCTTAAAATTAATTTTTTTTGGGATCATACAGCACAACAAAATTCACTAGATTTAAAAATCTTCTGGTTCTTTAGTGAATGTCCGCGGTAAATATCCGCATCCGATCTGAAAATTACGGATATGATCCGATCCGCACCCTTTGCGGATCGGATTGCGGATATCTGCTTTACATCCGCGTATCCGATCCGCGGATCCGCAGATCCGCACTATAATAATTAATTAATAAATAAATATATATATGTTTGGTATTATATTTATTTGTTTGTATGTTTTAATTAGTAATTATTATTCATATATTGTATTATTTTATTTTTGTTATTTAGAGAGAGTTTGATTAAAAATATTTTAAGAATAAATAAGTTTAAAAGTATGAAAGAAATATTTTTATCGAATTCTTTTACATAGAAATATGATTAATAAGAGAAGGTTTAATTATGCGAATATATCCGATATCTGATCCGATCCGGCACTAAAAAGTGCGGATATCATATCCGTTCCGATCTGATAAAAATTGTGCAGATCGGATCGAATTTTCGTCCATATCCGATCCGATCCGATCCGCGGACACCCATTGTCAAATTATAAATTCATTTGGGTTGGTAAATTTCTGGTTTAAAATGGCATGTGATTCGATTGTATTAATTTTAGTATAATATAACCAAGATGCATGAAAGTAAGGGTAACTTTTTTAATGTAACCTTTTTTATTTGAATCATGAGTTGTGATATATAGGTACTGATGATTTTCCTCATTCATTACTTTAATATGATATCCATTTCGGCGAATATTTTTAAAAATCAACAAGTTTTTTAGAGACTTAGTAGACAATAGTGCATTATTTATTATGAATTTTTTTCTTCCGAAAAATAAAATTATAGTTCTTCCAAAGCCAGCTATCAATTGCCTGAGCCAATAATGGTATTAACACATTCTTCTTTTGGTACAAGATGAGTAAAATATATATTATATTTTAGAATGGTATGCAAACTTGTACTATCCGCAAGGCAAATATTTTCATTGTATGTCCTTACCATTTTCTTCAAAGACAAATAATAATAATAAAATGAGTAAAAGTACATACACAATAATATTGTATTCCTGACTGAAATTATTTTTCTAAGAAGCACTGCATATAAAAATAGTATCATATACTAAAAAAATTTATTATTATTAATATTGTTATTATTTTAAAACTTGACACATTTAGTGATTTTGAAATTCTTAAACATAAACATAAACATTTTATTAAACATTATTTATATACATTATACTTAAAATTCAAATGCATAGCAAATAAAACTTAACAAAAAGTTTCTACATTATTTATTTACATAAATACTTAACGAACCCTAATATTAAACCATTTCATCATTGATTAAATGACCAATATTTTCTTGAGGATCCTCAAAGAAATTAGATATTTCATAATGAGTGGTGTAATATTCAACAACATTCTTTGAAACAAAATTTGTCTCCTTTCCTTTGTTATCCTTTTTCAAAGATACTTGATAAAGATCAACTAAGTGTCTTGGAGTATGACAGGTACGAGACCAATGGCTCTTTTCACCACAATGAAAGTATTTATCCTCTGTTGATTTATTTTACTCATTATTTCTTTCTTTATCCCACTTCTGGTGAGATTTTTTCTTGTGAAAATAATTTTTCTTTCTTCCATAATTTTTCTTGTTACCAAAACCTTGCCATTTATCTCTTTTTGAATTATAATTTGCCGCATTTGCTTCAAGAAATGGAGCGCCGTTAATTGGGCGCGCTTCATGATTTCTTAAAAGTAATTCATTGTTACGTTTCGGTAATAAAAAGGCAAGAAATTAGTTCAAAATATTTTTTAAATTCTTTTTCTCAATATTGCTACTACAAGAGCACATTTGAAGCATGGAAGATCAAAAAAATTTTCTCTAATATGTCATTATCAATTATCTTTTCCCCACATAATTTCATTTCGTGAGGTAATTCAGAACATTGTTGAATTGTATTCATTTATGAATTTAAAATCATGTAGACGCAAGTGTGTCTACTTATATCGGGTTTGAGAAAGTATTAATGTCTTTTAATGATTATACCTTTCTTCAAGATTTTTCCACAGATTTGCAATATCTTTTAGTGTGAGATATTCATTTTTCAATCCTTCATCAAGATGACGACGAAGGAAGATCATGACTTTGACTTTATCCTTATGGGATGTTTTATTTTCAAGTTTAATGGTATCTCCAAGATCCATTGAATCAAGATGAATTTTGGTATCTAATATCCATGATAAGTAGTTGTTTTTGTTATAAAATAACTAAATAAATAAATAAAAAAGAGGTAACAAATAAAATAAAGAAATATAATTAGAAAAAGAGAGAAAGAAGTATTGCAACGTAAAAGAGAGAGAATATTTTATTGCTTGTTGTTGTGTAAAAAGGCTTAGCCTATGCCCCTATTTATACATGTGCAAGGCTTTACTTTTTCAAACTATATTAAATACAATCATCCTTGAGAATGGGCATCCACATAAGATGTGATAAAGCATTCTTATCACAACACTCCCCCTTAGATGACCATTTAGGATTATTGCCTCATTAAAACCTTACTAAAGAAAACCCAATGGGAAAAAACTTTAGTGAAGGAAAAATAGTATAATATCCTTTGTGATGGGGACTGCCTCATTAAAAATCTTGTCAAGAAAAACCCAATGAGAAAAAAATCTGACCAAGGAAAAAAGAGTACAGTCTCCCCCTCTTGTCGACATCATATAATGTCTTGAAATCGGCGCATCCCAATCTCATGTACCAATCTTTCAAAGGAGGATTTTGGGAGTGACTTTGTGAATAAATCTTCCAGATTGTCACTTGAACGGATCTGTTGGACATCAATTGTCCCTTGATTTTAAAGATCATGAGTGAAGAAGAATTTGGAAGAAATATGCTTTGTTTTATCGCCTTTGATGTATCCGCCTTTAAGTTGAGCAATGCATGCTGTATTATCTTTAAACAGGACAATTGGAGCTATCTTATGATCAATCAGTCCACATGATGATATAATATATTGAATCAGACTCCTCAGCCAAAAACACTCGCGACTAGCTTCATGAATCGCTAGTATTTCAGCATGATTAGAGGAGGTTGCTACTATCGTCTGTTTCGTGTACCTCCATGATATAGCTGTACCACCATATGTGAACAGGTATCCTATTTGAGATCTCCCTTTGTGTGTATCAGACAAGTATCCAGCATCTGCATAGCCAACTAGTTGTGACTTGGATCCATATGGATAAAACAATCCCATATCAACTGTTCCATGAAGATATCGAAAGATTTGCTTGATTCCACTATAATGTCTTCTGGTTGGAGAGGAAATATACCTTGTTAGTAGATTCACCGCGAATGATATATCAGGTCGCGTATTATTAGCAAGATACATTAGCGCTCCAATGGCACTAAGATATGGTACTTCAAGACCAAGGATATCTTCATTCTCTTCTTTAGGACGGAATTGATCCTTCTCCACATCCAAAGATCTTACGATCATTGGGGTACTCAAGGGATGTGACTTATCCATATAAAATCTTTTCAAGATCTTTTCTGTGTATGTTGTTTGATGAATAAAGATCTCATTTTTTATATGCTCGATCTGCAGGCCGAGACAAAATTTAGTCTTTCCAAGATCTTTCATCTCAAACTCTTCTTTTAGAGTTTTTATAATTGTTGGAATCTCTTCAGGAGTCACAATGATATTTAAATTATCAACGTACACAGCAATTATAATGAATCCATATGCATATTTTTTTATTGAAACACATGGACAGATATCATCATTCTTGAATCTATTTTTGGCCAGATACTCAGTAAGACGATTATACTACATTCGTCCAGATTGTTTTAGACCGTATAAAGATCTTTGCAATTTAACTGAGTATAACCCCTGCGAATATTCATTGGATGGTTTAGATATCTTTAGTCCTTCAGGGACTTTTATATAGATATCACGATCTAATGAGCCGTATAAATAGGCTGTTACCACATCCATTAAATGCATATGCAGATAAACTGACCAAATAACGCAATGTTATCGCATCCACTACAGGGGAATACGTTTCTTCATAATCTATACCGGACCTTTGTGAAAAACCTTGTGCCACAAGTCGGGCTTTATAGTGCACAACTTCATTTTTTTCATTTCGTTTTCTCACAAATACCCACATGTATCAAACAGATTTTACATCTTCTGGTGTACGGATTACAGGTCCAAAGACTTCACGTTTTGCAAGTGAGTCTAATTCAGCCTTCATGGCTTCTTCCCATTTTGGTCAAACATTCCTTTGTCGATATTCTTCGACTGATCTTGGCTCAAGATCCTTACTTTCATGCATGATATTTAATGCCACATTATATGCAAATATTTCGTTGACAATTGTCTTATTTCGGTCCCATTTCTCTCTTGTAAAAATATAATTTATCGAGATCTCGTCATTTTCACAATTTTCAGGTACCTGAACGTCTTCTGGCGTTAAAACTATATCAGAATTTTGGACAACTGCAGGTGTCTTTACTATGTCTTTTTCAACAGGAATAGCATTTTTCTCTTTTCTCTTTCGAGTATTTTTTTTGTCTTTGGAACCGACAGGCCTGCCACGCTTCTGGCGTGTATTTGCTTCGGTGGCAATTTTTCAACTGGGACATCAATTTGAATTGGGGCATTTTCCACTAGTATATAAGACTTGGTTATCCTCTTTGTATCAGAAAATGCATCAGGCAATTCATTTGCTATTCTTTGCAAATGTATAATCTTTTGAACTTCTAGTTTACATTGCCCTGATCGAGGATCTAAATGCATTAACGATGATGCATTCCAATTAAGTTCCTTTTCAGGAAGCTTATTCTCTCCCCCTAATGTTGGAAATTTTGATTTATCAAAATGACAATCCGTAAACCTGGCTTTAAATACATCTCCGGTTTGTATCTCAAAATACCTCACTATAGAGGGAGAATCATATCCAACATATATCCCCAATTTTCTTTGGGGTCCCATTTTGGTACGATTAGGTGGTGCAACGGGAACATATATCGCACACCCAAATATTCTTAAATGAAAAAATTTGGCTGCTGGCCAAAAGCTAATTGCATAGGAGAGAACTGATGGTAACTCGTTGGCCTCAAACGAATAAGTGCTGCGGCATGTAAAATAGCATGCCCCCAAACCGAGGTTGGGAGATTTGTTCTCATAAGTAAGGGTCTAGCAATTAATTGGAGGCGCTTAATAAGTGATTCTGCTAACCCATTTTGTGTGTGAACATGAGCTACTGGATGTTCAACACTTATTCCATTAGCCATACAATAAGCATCAAAAGCTTGGGAAGTAAATTCACCAACATTATCAAGACGAATTGTTTTGATTGGATTTTCTGAAAATTGTGTTTTTAATCGAATAATTTGAGCTAGTAATCTCGCAAACGCCAGGTTGCAAGAAGATAATAAGCACACATGTGACCATTTCGAAGATGCGTCTATCAGGACCATGAAATATCTAAAAGATCCACATGGTGGATGAATAGGTCCACATATATCACCTTGAATCCTTTCTAGGAATTCAAAAGACTCAAATCCAATATTTACTGGTGATGGCCTTAAAATTAACTTCCCTTGAGAACATACAGCACAACAAAATTCACTAGATTTAAGAATCTTCTGGTTCTTTAGTGAATGTCCATGGGAGTTTCAATAATTATCCGCATCATAGTTGTTCCCAAATGACCTAATCGGTCGTGCCAAGTTATGAATTCATTTGGGCTAGTAAACTTCTGGTTTACAGTGGCATGTGATTCAATTGCACTAATCTTGGTATAATACAATCCAGATGAAAGTGAGGGTAACTTTTCTAATATAACCTTTTTATTTAAATCATGAGTTGTGATACATAAATACTCATAATTTTCCTCATTCATTGTTTCAATATGATATCTATTTCGGCGAATATCTTTGAAACTCAACAAGTTCCTCAGAAATTTGGTAGATAATAGTGCATTATTTATTATAAATTTTGTTCCTCCAGGAAATAAAATTATAGCTCTTCCGGAGCCTTCAATCACATTGTCCGAGCCAATAATAGTATTAACATATTCTTCTTTTGGCACAAGATGGGTAAAATATATATCACTTTTAAGAATAGTGTGCAAACTTGCACTATCCGCAAGGCAAATATCTTCAGAATATGTCCTTGCCATTTTTTTTCAAAGACAAATGATAATAATAAAAGGAGTAGAAGTACATGCACAGTAAAATTATTCACATGAATACTTAACAAACACATACACATATCAAACTATTCCATCATTAATTAAATAGCCAATATTTCCTTCAGAATCCTTAAAGAAATTAGATACATCATAATGAGTTGTGAAATTTTCATTATTTGAAACAAAATTGGTTTTCTTTCCTTTGTCATCCCTTTTCAAGGATGCTTTATAAAGATCAACTAGGTGCCTTGGGGTACGACAGGTATGTCACCAATGGCCCTTTCCACCACAACGGAAGTATTTATCCTCAATTGATTTACTTTGCCCATTGTTTCTTTCTTTATCTCACTTCTGGTGAGATCCTTTGTAAACATAATTCCTTTTCTTTCCATAATTTTTCTCGTTACTAAAACTTTGCCATTTACCTCTTCTGAGGTAATGATTTGCCGCATTTACTTCAGGAAATGAGGCGGCACCAGCTGGGCGTGCTTCATGATTTCTCAAAAGTAACTCATTGTTGCGTTCAGCAACAAGAAGGCAAGAAATTAACTCAGAATATTTTTTTTAATTCTTTTTCTCGATACTGCTGCTGCAAGAGCACATTCGAGACATGGAAGGTTGAAAAAGTTTTCTTTAACATATCGGGCTTGAGAAAGTATCACCGTCTTTTGATGATTGTACTTTTCCACATATCTACAGGATCTTTTAATGTGGGATATTCATTTTTCAATCATACGTCAACGATGACGACGAAGGAAAAATCATGGCTTTGGCTTTATCCTTCTGGGATGTATTATTTTCAGCTTTAATGGTATCTTCAATATCCATTGAATCAAGATTGATTTCAGCATCTAGTATCCATGGTAAATAATTATTTCCAGATATATCAAAAGCATTATATTCAAGATGAAAGAGTTTCGACATAATAAAATTTTGTTACCTGAAGTCTTTCTAAAATATCGTTAGAGCTTCGTGCTGATAACGTGTTATAAAATAACTAAATAAATAAATAAAGAAGAGATAACAAATAAAATAAAGAAATATAATTAGAGAAAGAGAGAAAGAAGTATTGCAACGTAAAAGAGAGAGATAATACTTTATTGCTTGTTGTTGTGTAAAAAGCCTCAGCCTATGCCCCTATTTATACATGTGCAAGGCTTTACTTTTATCTAACAAATTTATTTTATTTAAATAAATGAACGTAATTGAAAGAGTATGCAAAATAACACATGCTTTGTCAAAATCAATCTCCTCTTATTATTATTATTATTGTTACAGTTTGGTGTAATACATATTCGTGTTTAATATTATTGTGCTGTATGTTCACCCAATAATAAGCAAACAAAATTGAAAGAAAGAGTACGTAAAATGAAAAAAATTTATTAATTGTTGATTGATTGGATTGTATTGAATTGTATTTCATGACAATAATAAAAAAATTTTGTGGTTCACAAATTCAATCTAATAGAATACATAAATTCAATTACAATTTTAATTTTTATTATCTCATCTTATATTTTCTTTATTTTATCTTTTGTTATTCTTACGGGGAAGGTGTTCCTGACAACCGGAAGAGCTACGTAGGGACCAAGATGGCACTTTTATGGAATGCTTCCATGTGGATAAAATATCCAATTAAGGGACCGCGTTTAATTTACTTGGACTTGAAAATAGAAAACCTTCATCTAAAAGAAGAGCTTTGCCGCCGCCGGGAAGAGGAAGCAAGGGAGATTGACGAACAAGGTGCAGACAGGCTATAGTGACTATTTCATGAATGATAGTTATTTTCTGTTATAACAGGAATAATCAAGATTGATGTTGAATTTTTACTTGGATGAATGTAATAGATATTTGTGAATTCTGAACTAAATTAAAAGATTGATTATTCATTGTGGGAAGAGGTTAAAAAAGAAGTAGGATGATTTATCACCGCAAAGATGATAGTTTATGTATTCTTTTCAAGGAGAATACAAGGCTTTGATACCATGACAAAATTGAAAGAGTACATAAAGAGTACGCAAAGATAAAGAATGCTTTTGTTCTTGATTGATTGAATTGAATTGTAAATGATGAAGGTAAAACTAAATATATATAGAACATTAGCTTAAGAAAGATAAAAGCAAATAAAGATAAGATAAGAACAACTAAAGATAAGATAAAGAAAATATAAGATAATAAAGACTAAAATTATAATTAAATTTATGTATTATGTTAAGTTGAATTCGTAAGTCACGAGACTTTTTTAATGTTGTCATAGATTAAGGTGGAAGAGTAGTTTACTAAATATTGTTTTATATTATATAAATTAAATTTATTTTAATAGTTTTGTGTATCAACTTTATTGACTGTATCTGTATCTGTCTGTATGAGTATTAGAAGTTAAAATAATGCATGTAAGTAGGAGAGAGTAACTAATAACAAAATTTTTAGGAGTTTGAATACCAGAATGAATGGATACTCTCAGTATAGGAAAATTTAGTCAATCATGTTCCAAAAAAAAATTGAAATAGATATTGTCACTTCAATTTTAAAAGCATCATTCATTTTCTTATAAATTCATAAAAAGTTATAATGTACAAATATTACGTGTAAAATGACATTATCAAAAATAAGAGTGTCATACATATATTATCATTATTTCTCAAAATATTCATTATATATTCTATGTTCATGATTCTATATTATATGAAACGAAAAGGAAAAAACTAAAATTATTTATGAAATATTAAGTTATTAGTAAAATTACTTATTTTTTGGATAAATTTATCAAACTCATCAAGTCTTTTGAATATATATTTGATAAATTTGTATTGTTTGATAACTTTATCAATGACATAATTAATCTTTCGTAAATAGAATTTTTAAATTTCATTCTGTGCACTCTAGACTTTAGAGGAGAGGCTATTTAACCATCAATTTTTATACTTTGCTTAATTTTCATGCACGGTTTATGCGTCATAACTTTTAACAATTCAGTTGGTCGATTTTAACATCTTTCTATAAAGACCAATTTAATAAAATTTCATAAAATTTGAAATTAATTTTGTGTTATTTTAAATTTTTATTCTTATATGTATATTATAATTTTAAAAGTATGAGCTAATACAATTGTTAAATTACATATTGATAAGAATTTTTTAAAATTTGATAAGTTTGATTATCAAAATAATATAATATAATTCTAACACCAAATCAAAATAATATCAAATTTCACAAGCTTTATTATTTTTTCTTATACATTTAATGCTTTTATTAAGATTAGGGGTGAAAATAGGCCAGGCGGCTTATCAGGAGCACTTAGTCTACATTCGATTTATCTTGGCCTGACCTAGTATAAAATAGTTCTAGGTTTAGAATAATTTAAAAGTCTAATAGGTATGGTCTAGGCTCACAAAGTAGTCTAATAAACATATCAGATTTGTTTGAACCTGTTAAAATATAAATAGATACAAAAATATTTTTATAATTAAAATAGTTATTAAAAATTTTAAATTTGTTATGTTGACGCAATAAATTTTAAATTTTAAAAAATTACAATGTTATTAATATAATTTAAAAAAAATCCATATTAATTCACTTGAGATTGCTTAATATTACTATTTCTTCTGAGTTGCCTAATTCATAAGTATTATTAGTCCACATTATAGGGTACTTAATTAGGACAAAAAGATTTGAGTACTTATCATTAGTTTGCTTAACTAAAAAGAAAAAAAAAAAAGAGAAAAATATTATAGGTATTATACCATCACTTTTGTATTTGTTTAAAGACGTATTCATGAATTATATATGTGGGAACGGAAGTGAAAGGTTTATTGGAGGGTATAGAAAAGAAAGATTTTAGATGGGGACGGAGAAATGAAGGGAGGTTTGAGATTTTTAAATCCTTTTTTCATTTACGAGTTTAAAATAATTAGAAAAAAAAGGATTTGGAATGTTTACCAGTTTACAATTTTTGGAGGATACTTCCGTAAAGATGCGTAAAACGTCTTTTTCTAAAGATATTTATATGTCGCATTATTATTGGACGTATTAATGAATCGGTTATTTTTAAATTTTTTAACAAATTAGAATAAAACTGATTTTTTATAACAATAATAATAAACTCAATTGTTATCAGATCCGGTCGAATCAATCAACATAATCTATTGGATTATAGTTTTTTTTTTGTTTTTTAAAAATAAAAATCAGGGATATATTTATCTTTTTATCAAAAAATTTAAATATAATTCGGTTTAGATTATGTAAATCAGTCGGATCAAATCGAGTTTAATAATTATAGTGTGGACAATTAGATTTATTATTGTTGCTATAATAAACCGATTTTATTCTAATTTATTAAAAAATAAATTATTAACCGATTTAATAAAGATATCCAATACTATCACGACACATGACACATGTAAACATCTTAAAAAAAAAAGATATTTTTAGTGTCTTTATCAAAGTGATCTCCTGCAATTTTATCATCGTTTACTAAAGTATTATATATGAAACTAAAGTATTATATATGAAAAAGCAAATAATAATAAATGGTAATATAATAATTTATTAGAAAAAAGGTAATTTAATTTAAATTTCATATAAGTCTTCCAACTTGAAGGAACCTAAAAATGAGGAGTTTAAGAGAAAAAGTTAACAAAAAATACTCATCCCCTAATTAAATAATAAGACTTGAGAATTGAAATTTAATTATCTGCTATTTTCTCTTTTAAAAATCTTTCAAAATCAAACTCATAAATTTAGAAGGAGAAGAGGAAGGAGAGAGGTAGTTGTGCAGTTAAAAACAAGGAGAAACTGTAGATGAAGATGGATATGGCGTGTGTAATAAACATTTAAGCTAAAAGTCATTGCTGTTAGGAGAAAAAGAAATAAAGGGGGTTTTCACCATTATTGTTTCTTGTTTAGGCTTGAAGATTACTGAAAAGTCGTAGTTAAACAATTCATATCATTATTCTGTAACAAGAGTAGTGAAATAATGGTTCTTTTTTGCAATGATTAATTATTGAATAACAAGATGACGATAACATATATATATATATGTGCCACGATTTGCTTTGTTCATTCTTCATAACCATCTTTTTATCATATTTGGGCCGACAATAAAATGAAAAATAATAATCGATAATAATAAACTATCTAGCACTGTTTGGCAATGATAAGAGAAGAAGTGTTTTTAGTGGGAGGAAATTATATTTAATAGGGACATTTCCGGTATTTAAATAATGGTTAGAGTTACAACTAAAGTAATAATTAAGTACCAAGTACTATGCCCGTTTGGGGCAAAAGTGTGTTATCATGTACTTTCTTTTTTAAAAAAAGAACATTTTTAATAAATCGATCTAAATTAAAACAAAATATTTGGTGACATAATTTGAAAACAAAAAATAATCATTTTTTTTACTTTTATTTGCATGTATTAATTGCTGCTGAAATAAATACATAATATTAATATATATAATTTTAAATATTATATTAAATAAAATAATCTTATATTATTATTTCTCTAATATTATTCGAATAAAATTATCCATATATATACATATATATGCATATCTATGATTCACTCCATATGATCCTTATATAAGTTGTGTGCTCATTTATCTTTAATATTGTCATTAATAAATGCACTTATATTAGTAATTATCACTTAAACTATATGTTATGTGTACACTAAATTTATTATTAAATAAAATACACATTAAATTCCATAAGACTCTAATCTCTTATTCAATCGAATCAGTTGCAAAGCCCATGTAATCAATTGAGGTAAGATAATTCTCTTTCAAAAAGTACCTTCCTGTACAAGAAATTCCACCCACTCTAGCACATCTCCATAACCCACAATTCGTTATGAATAGAATGAGTGATCCTTAAATTTCCTACCATGTATCATGCCAAGGCAAGTTCTGAGAAGATAACATCCTGCCAGGATCAATTCCATTATACAAACAAACCATTTTTTTTTTCCACAACGCCTAGTCCTCTTTCGAAAATCTTCATCACCATCTAAACAAGCTAAGAGTGATGTGTTACACAGTACAACATCTCCTAAAATGTATAGAAGGATATACAAAAAAAAAATAAGGAAACTAAGAATGAATTTTTTGGAAAAAATATCAAGTAGTATTTTGATGTTTTTAGGATCCATTCACTTGTATATATAGTTAGAGAGTGTCATAATGACGTTGGAAACTATTCTTTCTTTCACTGTGTGCTTGATTTTTTAAATTTTTAAGTATATATCATAAAAAATATTAGAGGATTATCAAAATTTATTATTTTTTTCATTAATTAGTCATCAATATTTAAAAGTATGCGATAAAGTATGTTGTTGAATTACTATACTAAAAAAATTAGACTAAAAAAATTTGAGTTGATGGCTAAATAATAGCCAAAAATAATAATTTTGATACCCTTAGTATTTTTCATATATCATTTATTACCGTATTTTTAGCATAAATAAAAAATTATTTTATAATTTTCGAATTTTTTTTTTCAAATATTCTACCTTAAT
>NC_029790.2:127351165-127354949 GCF_000816755.2 Arachis ipaensis
AACCATATATCTTTATTTTTGAGGTATAAAAGCGTTCCGGCGCAGTCCAACAAGTGTTGGAAGTCTATTTTGCGGACTAATGACCCGTCGAGTCCTCGACCTGTGCACGCAGTGATCTGCGCATCACTTCCCCTCTCAACGAAGACCTGGACAGTTGACAGAAGCTTCCAGACGAATGAATTCAAGTTAGAGGATCCACCTGAGTACCAGGTATAAATGGGGAGAAATCTATCCATTTCTAGAGGTACATCATTTTTACTCTAATTAACCGTCTCATTATATGGATACTGTCTTTAACATCGGAGTGTTTTTGCAGGTGGCTCCACCCGCTAATTCGCTGACTATCCAAACGATCCCTCGACTCGATAAGCTCGTGTTCAGGTTCAAATCTTTCCTCACACAACCCGTTGCTTTTGACCCAACACCATCTGATCCGCTAGTCCAATAATATTTGTTAACTCTCGAAAATCTTTTTCTATATTAAAAGATTTTTTTGTATTTTTAAATTTTTATTTTAAGTACTTAAAAAATAAAAAATAAATATAAAAATGACACATATATTTCTCAAATATTTCTGTATCCAATATATCCGTGTCCATGCTTCTATATTTGTCTCTGTCTAGGAGATTCAAACAAGTATCTAAGAGAATAAACCAACACCCTGATATGCATATGCTCCTATAGAAATATTAGAAGGATCGAAACAGAAATGAGCCAATGGAAACTGTGTACAAGTAATCAAGTATAATACATAATGAATAAATTTTGAGTCTCACGTACATTTATCTTTGTATTTGATAATTAAAAATTATTGAATAATAATTTAATTAAACATATTAAATTATTTAATAATAATTTTTTACTATAACTTCACATGTAAATAATTGACATGAGTTTTCGCTATAAATTTTTGCCACAAATTATATCAAGTAAATAAGAATAATAGAAGTCCAATTTTCTCCTTGAATGCACAAATTAAACGTACGTATAGTTATGGAAACGTAACCAAAAGACATGTACAGAGAACGATTGGCGTATGAGGCAAATAAAGTAGTTTTTATTAGACAAGTTATACCTCACATATGACTAAGGGAAAAGAGAATTGAAACTCATCAACAAGTTTAATCGCGTTGGAATACTAAAGTAGCCAAAAAGGAATGGCTTCATTTTTAAGAAAACCTAAAACATCAAATTCGGTTCTCTTTAACTGTTCACTATATAAGTACACCAAAATGAACAAGTCTAATTATTCCCATCGTATATACATCATTTAACATTTAATTTGGCCTAGTTTGTTATAATTCAAAATTAAAGGTAAGATATCATCATATATCAAAAGATGGAGCAGCAACCGATGTCTACCGCAATCTACGAAGATTTGAAGCCAAAACAAGAACTTAAAGAGGAGCGAGAAGCATTCATTCTTCTTGTTCATATTCCTACGGGTTTGTCGTCTTTGGTTTATTCATATTTTTAGATCGAATGAATTAATTTCATGTTCTTGTTTTTCTCTTATGTTTTATCATTTTCGGAGTTTCCATAAACTTCTAATTATTTTAACTCATAACAAAGATAGAAACTCACTTGCAATTAATAGTTGAGAATAATTAGATAATAATATAATTAAACATGTTAAATTATTTAACGATTTCTAACTATTAATTAACATGAAAATGATTGCATTTATTTTTTTAATCATTTTTATTTCTAAAAAATAATTTTTATAATTATTTTTTTGTAATTTCGAAAAACTAACACCAAAATAATAAGAGAAAAAATATTATTTTGGTTTTAGTTTTCCAAAATTACAAAAAAAAAAATTATAAAAAAATTTAATTTGATAAAAAATAATAATAAAAATAATTAAAAAATAAAAAATAATTATAAAAAATTATTTTAGTAAAAATAATTATAAGAAATTATTTTTTAAAAATAAAAATAATAATAAAATAATAAATAAAAATATAATTAAAAAATTATTTTAATATTTTTTAAATTATTTTTATAATTACAAAAAAATTATAAGAAATTATTTTGATAAAAATAATGATAAGAAATTATAAGAAAGAGAGAATCATTTTAGTTTTAGATTTATTTTTTTTATCGTATGTTAATATTTTATTTGTTAGTCAAACTTATGCTACCTTTAGCCATCAAAACCAATGCCACCATAGAACTTCCCATATATAAAACCAATAAATATTATCATATTTCACTAACAATAATTTATACTTTATATTTACATAACTGTATGCATGGATATGCTGATGTGTTGAAGTATGCAGGATTTGAACGACAGCATTATGGTGCAAAAGTGGAATTCGATTATTCAAGAGTAAGGGTTTTCGGTGAACAACCACTTGAAAACAATAAAATCAAGCGTTTCAATATAGTGCATCAAGTTCCACCAACTTGTGATATTAACAGCATCACAGGGAAGATTTTGGATGGCTCAATTGTTAGCATAAAAATGCCGAAGAAGGTTCCTTCGGATCCTGTTCCACAAACAACTGAAATCGAAGAAGAACCGAAGACATCGCCGGAAGCAAAACCAGGCGAAGATGATACCGAACAACAAGCCACAACTGAAAAGGAGGAACCGAAAGCATCAACTGAAGCAGAAGCAGGCAAAAATAATGACGAACAGGACGGACCTCCCCCGCAGCAAGAAAATGTTGCTGCGGAGGCAGAAGTTGAAGAGGATAAAAGAGGAATTTCAGATCATGATCACGAAGAACCTAAGTCATCAACGGAACAAAACAAATTCGATGATAGTGTTGATGATGATAAGAAACCGGCGGACGCGGTTTCCCAAGAAACTGCTGCGGGTGGAGATGGAAATCTTGAAAGAGAAGGAAAGGAAGAAAGCGAAGAAGACGTTAAGAAGACTGCGGAAGAAGAAAAGGAAAGAAGCGAAGAGAAAGTGTGCTCTATTAATGATGAGAGGATTAAATCTGAATCAGCAGCAGTAGTGGGAGGGTTGAAGGGGATGGTAACAGGATTTGTGAAGCGGTTGGAGGAAGAAGATAAGCGAAGGGTGATATATATGAGTGCAGCAGTTGTGGTGGTGGCACTTGGTGTTTATGCATCCTTCAAGTTTCGCAGCTTCTCACTTCTTAGAAAGTAGCCTAAGCATTATTCATTATTATTATTATGCTTACGTTCTTTCTTGTAATAAGGGCTAATCATAATGATCATGATGATTCATGAACAAGCATGTACATATATTAACTTCATAATCAACTTCAGCTTTCTGCCATATGAATTGATTGACTAATGAATTAAGAGCAGCGTCAAAAAATAATACCTATGTTATGTGTACTCTTAACAAAAATATATATGGAAAATAAATTAAATCATACATATATTTATATATAAATACGTTGCTGACTGATTTTAGTGTACAAATAATATTTTTGCAAAAATAAACATGAGTAATTTAGTATAATTAAATATGATAATTGAAAATTAAAAATACTATTCATATACCAAAATCAACTACTAAAATTAGCTATTAATGTATTTGTGTATAATTATATATGTGATTTAATTTGTTTTTAATGTGTACTGTATTTATATTTCAACATCTATTTTATACTGATAACTGCTTTTAATAACTTATTTTGGTGTATCCAGCAGAGTCGATTGAAAATTTGGTTTGATTTTTTTTTTTTTAAAAAGGAAGAAGCTAAGAGGACTAGAGGAGGAAGATGTGTTTACGAGTTTGGTTTTGAAGAGTTTTATTATTCAAAGAGAGTGAGTTTTGGAGTTTTTTGTTGGTCAT
>NC_029790.2:127355073-127356980 GCF_000816755.2 Arachis ipaensis
AATCCTTTCTTCTTATTATTTAAACTCATGAATAAGAAACGGGTTTAAAAAGCTTAAGCCCTCCCTTCATTTTTCTTTCCTTCTCTTTTCAAATTAAAGCCATTCTTTATTTCCTTTCTCTTGCAGCTCATGAATACACCATATATTTTGTTAATAAGTGTCTTTCAAGGCCTTTGTTAATAAAGGAATAATTGTCTAACAAAGAGGTGTTGGTGTGAATAAAAAGTAGTATGTATAATTTACCTCTTTGATAATATGTTAGAATTCATGATGAATTGTAGAATAAATTTAATATCCAGATATTATTTGTGAGAAAAAATATAACAAACAATGTGAACAATAGAGTAAAAAAAAATAAAATTAATTTTAAAATTCAGATTCTTAATAATTAATTAATTATCAGATTTTAAATTCAAATTTTGAATTAATTAAATTAAATCATCATTTAAAATTTTTTTAATTTACATTATTGTTTGTTCTTAATTTATGGGACAAACATGATTCAGAAAGTGACTTAGACAATAGCGGAAGCAACATAGCTCTGCGGCAAAGACCAAAAGACCATCCCTCACAATGACAAAACTCTAGCGCTAAATGCCGGGTTGTGGCATTTAGCACCAAAATGGCCGAACCAAATGGTGAGGGTTTCTTGAAGCGGCACTAAACGACGGTCATGTGGCGTTTAGCGCCACCTATCCCAAGAAGAATGAGAGGTTTGTGTGATCTGACGCTAAACGCTAGTGATGCGGCGTTTAGCTAGCCCACCTTGCCAAAGAGGGATAGTGAGCATTTTCTTCAAGATTTTTTTCACGTCTTTCGCCCGAATGCTACCTGTAAACAACATAATGCAACAACGACTCAAAGTAGTATTTAATAGGGTATAAATCACTTAAATCTTCTAAAAAATCAATAAATCACCATATAAATCATATGGAAAAGTTATGAATGACGCTCACACATCACAATACCAAACTTAAAGTGTTACTTGTTCTCAAGCAACTTGAGCAATAGAGAATTGAAGTGGGTTCAACTAAAAGTTGAGTTCTCATTGAAGTTCCTGTCTGTCTTATGAGTAGAGTTAAGCAACACTATGATCATGAGTATTTTTGTGCTTTTCACTATTCCTTGAAAACTCAGAACTACCAATATCTCGATAGAACTAGAACTCGGATGATGTTATGAAACCTCACTTCTATTAAGTCTTGATTGATCTTTGAATTTCTTTCTTTAAATTAGAGAGAATTTTTCTATTGACAACTCTAAATGCTCCGTCTCAAGGCGGCTTTTGATAGTGAGCGTTCGATTAGTAATCCCGGACCAGTTGGTCCAAGTCACCAGGTGATAAAGCATCCCGCATATCTAGTTACTCAAGCCTCTTCTTGACACGGTTGCACCACAAGCATATAGCTAAAACTGTGATTCCAAACATTGATACACAGAGCCTCTTTGGACTACTAAATGTCTTGTTTTAAGATGGTTTGTGTAACAGATTTTCAATCGATAATCTCGGACCAGTTAGTTCAAGTTACCGAGTGATGAGGCACCCCTCGAGTCTAATCATCCAAGCTGTCCCTTGGACAATGGACACCACAGGCACATAATTGGATCTCAAACATTGATGCTCAGAGTTTTGCAACTTGATTTTTTTTTCAATTTTTTTTGCCAGTTCTTTTAGTTCAAGGATCAACCTCTTGTTAATTTTTGGAGGTTTCATAACACTTCTCTAAGTCCTTGTTCCTCAAGGATCAACATTCCTCTTTTCCAAAGTAGTTTATATATCCTTCTCTCTATGCAACCATAATCACAAGTATATATACCACCACTTGTAAAATGACAAGACAATTGTAAAAAGAACTCAACTTTTAATATAATAACACCATATTTCTCTCTCTCTCTCTCTCTCTCTC
>NC_029790.2:127357477-127358877 GCF_000816755.2 Arachis ipaensis
TTATATGAGACATTATTAAAGTAAGAACATTAAACTAAAAACTAAAGGAAATAGAAATATAGGAATGATGTAATTAAACCAAAATAAAAAGAAAACAGAAAATAGAATCATACTCATGAAGGGAGAAAAACAGAAGGAAAGCATGAAAAAAAACTCAACCACCTTAATGATCATGGCGGCCATCCCCTCATTCGATTGTGCTCCTTGTGGTCCTAGCAGCCTCCCTATCTCTTGTCTCATTTGGAGAAGCTCAAGGCACTGGCTTTTCTTGCTCAATCACAATCTGATGGAGAAGGACACCATGGCTGTCTTGGTTCACCCTCATTTGCTCAAGAGACGCAATTAATTGTTGTCAATACTCTTGTGGTGGAAAATAGTACCATTGAGGCATGAGGGGTTACTCTTGCTGTAGTGGAGGAGCTTGTGGCACTTCTTCTTCGCTGGCTCGATCCCTCCTTTGGACTCTTGCATATTTCATGGTCGTCTTGGAGATTGGCCTCTCAATGGAGATGAGAAAGTCATTCTCCAAGTTCACCCTAGCAGCTTTACAAAGCGGTGAATAAGATGGGAAAAGGCCAACTTAGCATGTGTGGAGGGGTTTGAGGCAATGTGATAAATTTGTTGTGGAATTATATCCTCCACATCCACCTTATACCCTATCATGATACAATGGATCATGATGGCTCTATCTACAGTGCACTCAGAGAAATTACTAGTTGAAAGAATGAATCGTTGGATGAACTCCAACCATCCTCTAGTCACCAGCTTGAGGTCACTTCGTCCTAATTGATTTGGTTGCCCATCTACACCCATTCTCCACTGAGTTCCTGGAAGACAAATGTTAGCAAGTACTTGGTCATATCTCCGGTCCCAGCTCATCCTCTCACTGTAAGAATCCAAAGTGTGATTTGGGAGTGGCAGTTGGAAGTTCGCTCTAACGCTCCTTGGATTGAACTCAAAGATCTTCCCTCGCACCAAGGTATGGTAATTCTTCTCATTCACATCACTCACATCCTTGTAAGTAATTCACGCATTACTATAGAATTCTTGGACCTTCAGCTGACCCACCTCAATATTTGTTCAGAATCACTTTCTTTTTGCTTGTGATTTCAAAAAAATGTTCCTCATGCAATTTGGTATTGAACCGATTTGTATCAAAATTGTCAGTTTGTGGTGCATTCCCCTTCCTCTTTTATGAAGAGGATTCACCTTCCTTTAGTGCTATTGATAAATAAAATAAACAGAGAGCTTGCTCGACAACACCAAACTTGAAGGTTTGCTTGTCCCAAGCAAAAGAGAATAGAAAAGAGAGAAAGAACAGAAAAATAGAATAAGAAGGAAATAGAGGGAGGGGGCATGTACGATGAGAAAAAGAAGAAGGGGTAGGGGAGGGGGGCTAC
>NC_029790.2:127359079-127402014 GCF_000816755.2 Arachis ipaensis
GGGTGGTTGGTGGGTGGGGTTATTAGGAAGGAGAGAGGTTTGGGGAAATGGAAAAAGAAGAATGAAGATGGGGGTGCGAAGATTAAGGGAGAAAGGGGGTTACGAGAGAGAATTAGGGGATTTAAATGCACAATTTGAATTCAAAAAGGTGAGGGGGAGTTGCAGCGCACCTGGCACTAAACACCATGTTGGTGGTGTTTAGCACCATCTTTCCCGAACCAACACCCACTCGTTCCTTTACCTAGCACTAAACGCCGTCCTAGGTTTTTTTCCCATCACCTCGGCGCTAAACGCCAAGGTGGCAGTGGCAAAAACCTAAAGTATTGCACCCCTAGCACCAAACGCCACCAACTGACGCTAAATGCCAGGGGTCTAGAAGCTCACCCTCGAAACTCATGCACTTGGCGCTAAACGCCCAAAGGCGGTGCTAAACGCCAGGTGCCCAGTGAGTTCATCTTCTTTGCACGCAATCCTGGTGCTAAACACCATGTACCGGCGTTTAATGTGATTCCAACTCCATAATGTTCCTCTTTCTGTCCCAAGTGTACCTATTTTCTGTTGCAAGCACTCAAAAAAAACCAAAAGTAAAGAAAACTAATAAAGGAAAATAGAATAAAAACAGGAAAATAATGCAAGGATATTAAGCATTGGGTTGCCTCCCAACAAGTGCTTTTTTAATGTCACTAGCTTGACGGTTCACTCTGCTACTACAAGAAAAAGGCGTATTTGTAACAAAAAAAATTGTTACAAAACGTCAAAATTTTGAAACAAAAGTTTTTTGTAACAAAAAAAGGGGTCATTGCAGTAAGTCCCGTTACAAAAAATTTTTGTAACGAAAAATGGAACTGTTATATTTCAATATGATGTTTTGTAACAATTTTTTCTGATACAAAAAACTAGAAGCCGTTACAAAAGTGTTACAAAAGTGGTAACGAATTTTGATCTTCAAGGTATTTTTCGTGACAATCTATTTTTTCCTATCAAAAAATTTTGTTACAAAATGTAACTTGATTTTGTAACATTTTTTTTCTTTAGTTACAAAAGTAAAATAATTATTCTGTAAAAATTTTTTAATTAACTAATATATTAACTATTTTATTAAGCAAGTCTACATTTATATAATATGTAAAAACATACATAATTCAAACATGCCTCATTTAGCTAAAATTGTTTTAAAACAAAATAACATTAGTGAGTACATTGATTAGTTCTACAAGTTATATGTCTTGCACAAGTTCAACCAAAAGTTAGAAGTTCTAACATAGATTAGTGTCTCTATGAATCAAAATATTCTTGAACCCTCAAAGTAGCATGTGGTCACCATTTCAGCACTCCTATAAATAAGAAAATCCGAAATAAAAAATTAGGTGCATAGTCAAAAGAAACATCTTGAGGCAATCAGAAATCATGTAGCAAACAAGGGTCTATTTCGACACAAATTTGTCAATAGAACTTGTTTGCTCAAACAACACAATGCAGTTTAATTGAGCAACCAAATAGGACAACAACCAAATAGTGAATAACAAAATCTGAAGCTTCCAACTTCCAACAACCAAAACAGTGAAGCACTTAGCCGGATAATCAATCAATTGAGCTTAGCAACAGTTGAAAACCAAAAGCAATTAAATACCAACTCAATCAATTAATTGAATCAAAGATGAATATTGAAAACAACTTAAGATAAATTCCGGCAGCATTTCAGCAGTAAATTTGCCTATTTCACAATTTCAATCAATCAATTTAAATTCCATATGAATTCTTTGACAGTTAAAAACACAAAAAATCATAATGAATTCATAAGAAGGAAGTAAATAAGCCAATTCCAACAAAAAAATATGAGGAAACAATTAAAACCAATCCAACCAGCAAGAAGCAGAGCAGCACTCAGCAGAACAGCAATCAATGGCCCATCATACAGCACCCAAAACAGTAAAATGAACAAAGGTAATGGATTCAGACAGCATTCTATTCATTGAAGTCAATAACCATTACACTTGCAAGCAGCAGGGGCACAACAGTTTATCTATTAATTCAACAGAAAATCAATCAAGCCAAACTAAACGATTTTAGCAACAGATTTATCAATAAAACTAATCTCAGTTCAGCAACCATCATCTATTCTAACACAAACAACAATAACTCAGCAGCATTTCCTTTCTCATTGAATTTAACAATCATTCAACAAGCAAGCAATGAGGGGGAAAAATCAGTAGCAACCAACAACAAGTATAGATCAGCAATAACAACTTAATGTGAGAAATTATTCAACAATAAATGCACACACAAATACAAGGATTACTTAAATGACTCATCATGCTTATCCACATAAGTCTGCAGTGAAACCACTTACCGTTTCACTTAAGAGGCTTGTAACAACAGCTTTTTTATCAACTTCTTTCTCATTCTCCCTTTCAGGCTCACTGTCAGTACTGGTAGGAGGTGGAAGTGCTGAAGTACCAAACATGGCTTCGTCATGAGCAGCTTGGATTTGTTCCTCCCTTCTTGCCTTGATAAGAAAATGGATTCGATCTATGTTTAGTCTTCCATACATAGATGATGCATGAACGTTAACAAGGAACAAAACTGACTATTCATGAATATAAGAAGAGGAATATACCTCTATTTTAGAATACCAAAAACTCTGGCCAATTTGCTTGATCAAGGAAGCATCATCTTCAGCCACTGCAGATAGGTGGACAAATACAATCAGTTCAATTAAGTTTTAGGCTTCAAGCCAAACCCCAAACCATTACTCATTATCATTTATAAGAAAAAAATATCATTGGCATTCAATAATTAAAAGAATCCCCATGACTAAGCAATGAACAATTAAAATCAGTAAGTATTGGTGGTATTAACAAGCACACAACAACAGTACTTAACATTGGATCAATTAAAAATGAAGTTTACATTATCAGGATTCAGGACCCTGTGTTGCATTATCAGGAAAACATAGGAAGATTAAAAAAACTGTCCATTTTAAAACAGATTGTATTTGCAATGAAGAAGTCTGGGCAAATTTATTTAGAATAATGAAATTGGCAAACAAGTCCAACCTTCAATTTCCTCATCTTCAAGAGGCGCATCCTTTAGCCCTAAGTTTCTCTGCAGCCTCGTCAACATTTTGCTGTAAGAACAACGAAATTGAGTAATGAATATAATTAATTGGAGGCAAAGAGGAAGAGAAAGGGAAAAGGACCTGCTTGCAAGAAGAGATGACGACGGAACAGAGGCGGCGACGGCGAACGGTGGATCTGATGCGTGAGAAGGTAGCGCGAGCTCCCTCTCTTTCTCTCTTCGTGGATCTGTCTCCCGGCGGCGGATCGGCGGCTCTGTGGTAACGGTGTGGCTGGATGCGACGGCAGCCTTCCTCCAGCGGTGGCGATGGGGCGCGAACGGCGATGGCGGCAAGGCTACCTCCACGGCACTGCAACTTAGAGACGGCGAGGTCGCGAGGATGATGTCGACAGGGCTCCTTGTGACAGTCGCGGTCCTCCTTCCCTCGGTGGCGTCAACGGCGACGGTGGGTTCAGTGCCGCCGGCGCAGCTCCCCCTCTCTTCCTCTCCTTTTCTCTTTTTCTTTTCCCCTTTCTCCTCTTCGCTCCCTCTATTTCTTTCTTTCTTTCTTTCTTTCTTTCTTTTTTTTTTTCGTTTGTTTTCAGAAGCAGTATTGGGTTTTTGGGAACGGAGGTGGTGAATGGCAGTAAGATGGTGCAGAATTTATAACCACAGACTAACCGGCAAGTGCACTGGGTCGTACCAAGTAATACCTTACGTGAGTAAGGGTCGATCTCACGAGGATTGATGGATTAAGCAACAATAGTGTTTGATAGGATTAGTTAGACAAACAGAAAATGATATTGAGATGCAATATAAAAGACATTAAATAATATAAAGAATATTGAAGAAATGCAAGTAAATACTTTGGGAAGAAAATATGGAGAAGATAGTTAAGGCTTCAGAGTTATCTATTTTTCTGGATTAATTTTCTTACTAACTATTTTAATCATGTAGGATTTAATTTATGGCAAACTATATGTGACTAGACCCTAATTCCTTAGACCTTCCTAGTCTCCTCTAAAATTCATCAACAGCAAATTCCTTGGTCAATTAATTCCAAATAGAGGGTGATGCTCAATTTCCAGTTTATATACCACAAAAACTCTAACTACCCAAAAATAAAAGGATTATATGTCACGTATCCCGTTAAATCCAGATAATTAAAATTTAGGAGAATATGTTTTCAAGCTGTTGTTCAAGTAAAGAGCTTTTTCAAGTTATACAAGAACTCAAATAGAAAGAAGGTCATACTTCCGTTCCACCCAAATTCATAAAATAAAAAGCGAAAACAATTCTTAAATCATAAATCCATACATGAATTAAAATAGAAAAAGCAATTAAATTAATCCATAGAAATAGACAGAGCTCCTAACCTTAACAGTGGAGGTTTAGTTGCTCATGGTTCAAAGTAGAAAATAAGGATTCAGGAAAAAATGTACTGCCTCCTATCTGATGGATCTGAATCCCCTTTTTATAACTAATCCTAATGAATTTAAAATCTAATTTTTAAAATTAAAATTAAAATAATATCTTTTCCTAAAATCAGATTTGAATTTAAATTTGAATTAATTAACAAGTCTTCAGCTGATGGGTGGGGACCATTAGATTTGTCCATTATGCAGCTTCTAATCTGTGTTTTCTGGGCTGAAAACGGGGTCAAACCATCCCAGAAATCGCCCCTAGTGTCTTTCTGCATTTTCTGCACGTTGCGCATGTCACGCGTACGCGTCGATGGTCTTCTTTCGCGAGTCACGCGTACGCGTCAGTCACGCGCACGCATCGCTAAGCAAATCTTTTAAATCACGCGTACGCGTCAGTCACGCGCACACGTCGCCATGGATACTTCCAAATCACGCGCACGCGTGTGCGTCGCTCCTCGCTGCCATCTCCTTTGCTTCTTGTGCTGCAGAAACTCCATCAAATTCCGCCGATTGCTACCTAAAATAAACAGCATTGCACAAAACTCAAAATAGCATCCATAGTGGCTAAAATATAATTAATTCTTAATTAAACTCAACAAATTACATGCAAATTCACTAGGAAAAGATAAGAAAGATGCTCACGCATCACAACACCAAACTTAAAATGTTGCTTGTCCTCAAGCAACCAAAACTAATATAAGCTTAGGATGTGAATTTGCATGAGAATGAGAGTTCGATTAAGCCCATGTCTCTTCTTATAGTGGGGTTTACAGCTGCAATCCTGAACAGTTTTGGCATCTCACTTTATCTTTTGAAGTTCAGAATGACTGGCCTCCATAGGAACTCAGAATTCAGATGGTGTTATTGATTCTCCTAGTTCAGTATGTTGATTCTTGAATACAGCTACTTTATGAGTCTTGTCCGTGACCCTAAGCATTTTGTTTTCCAGTATTACCACCAGATACATAAATGCCATAGACACATAACTGGGTGAACCTTTTCAGATTATGACTTAGCTTTGCTAGAATCCCCAGTTAGAGGTGCCCAGAGTTCTTAAGCACACTATTTGGATCACGACTTTAACCGCTCAGTCTCAAACTTTTCACTTGACACCTTCACGCCACAAGCACATGGTTAGGGACAGCTTGATTTAGCCGCTTAGGCCAGGATTTTATTCCTTTGGGCCCTCCTCTCCATTAATGCTCAAAGCCTTAGATCCTTTTTACCCTTTGCCTTTTAGTTTAAAGGGTTATTGGCTTTTTCTTCTTGCTTTTTCTTTTTTTTTTTCTTTTCGCCATTTTTTCGCAAGCTTTGTGTTTTCACTGCTTTTTCTTGCTTCAAGAATCAATTTTATGATTTTTCATATTATCAATAACATTTTTCTTTTTCATCATTCTTTCAAGAGCCAACAATTTTAACATTCATAAACTTCACTATAAAAAATATGCACTGTTCAAGCATGCATTCAGAGTCACAGAAAATACCCCCACATTTGAATAAATGAGACTACTCTAAAAATTAAACTCAAATTCTCATGCACTACATCTGCTCTTCTTTCTTTTTTATTTCAAGCTCAGTGGGCAATACATGAGACATCTTTCAGAATTAAAGCACTTAATAGAAAATTAAACTAAAACCTATAAAACTACTAATAAAGGATCATGAAATAAACAAAACAAAGTAGCAGGAAACCGGAACATACATAATAAAAGCGGGAGGGAATAAAAAATGAAAGGAACTTAACCACCTGGGTTATCTTAGCGGTCGTTTTATTCTTCAGGTTGTGCTCTTTTGTGAAGATGATTCGCCTCCCTTTGGTGCCATAAGAATAAACAGAAAACCCAAAAGTGAAGCGTCAACACCAAACTTAAAGGTTTGCTTGTCCTCAAGCAAAGAAGAACTGAAAATAAAAATAAATAGTAAGATGAAGGAAGAATAAAAGGATAAAGGAACAAGAGATAATTAGGATTGGGGGTGAATGATTTGAAATCAGGCGCTGAGGTTATTTAATTGGGCGTTGCATGCGACGCGTACACGTCAGGGACGCGTACGCGTGGACGGTTAGGATGGGAAAACGACGTGAACGCCTGCTCAACTTTCTGTCAAATTTTATTTTTCACGCACACTTGACTGACGCGTACGCGTCAGCGACGCTTGCGCGTCGTATGCTCTCTCTCTCTTTTTTTTTCACCTGAGGTGTTCGGTTTCTGTGATAAAATAGCTGCATGATCAGTAAAATAGTAAAAATTAAGTAAAAATCAAATAAGAAAGAAAACTACTACTACTAAAAATAACTAAGGATACGAAATCATCGGGTTGCCTCCCGACAAGCGCTTCTTTAACGTCACTAGCTTGACGGTCAGCTCCTCTAAGGAGGGGGATCATAGGGGCTCAGTTCTTCACCCCTTACTTTGAACTTCTTTCCTGTGTCTCCATAAATTAGCTCAATATGCTCCAGAGAGAGGATTCTGTTCACTGTATAAATCCATGCTGGAGTCTTAGTCAACACCACCTTCATTTCTAAGGAGAAACCTTCAGTGGGATGTTTTTGTTTCTCCATCCCCTGAGTATTTTCTTCTTTTTGGGAACCTCCTCCTTGGTGGGTGATGCATTCCCAACACCAAACTTAAGTTTGATGTCAGGAGGAATTTTACTGATTGTCACCAAAGGAGATTTGAGTTGCAGACTCTGCTGTGCATCATCAGGGGGTTCTTGAAGGTTTAGATCAATAAGCTCAGCCTGCATGCACCTCTCTCCTTCACCTGTTGAATGTATATCTTTGAAGACATGAAAGACCAGTTGCTCATTATGCACTCTAAGCACTAATTCACCTACTTCTACATCAATCAGAGCTCTTTCAGTGGCTAGGAATGGTCTTCCTAGAATTATAGAGGCATTCTCATCCTCCCCTGTATCAAGAATTACAAAATATGCTGGGAGGAAGAACTTACCCACTTTGACCAAGATATTTTCCACTAATCCGTATGCAGGCTTCATAGATTTGTCTGCCATCTGTAATGCTATCTTTGTGGGTTGTGCCTCTTGGATCTGCAGCTTCTTCATCACAGACAAGGGCATTAAATTGATGCTTGCTTCTAGATCACATAACGCTTTCTCAAAGGTTGTACTCCCAATGGTGCATGAAATTTGAAAACTCCCTAGATTTGGCATCTTTTTTGGTAAGTTATTCTGAATGATGGCACTGCATTCTTTAGTCAGGACCACTGTCTCATCTCCCTTTAAAGACTTCTTCTTTGACAACAGCTCCTTCATGAACTTGGCATAGAGAGGCATTTGTTCCAAAACCTCAGCAAAAGGAATATTTATTTGCAACTTTTTGAAGACTTCCAAGAACTTTGAAAACTGCTTGTCCTTGGTCTCCTTTTGAAGTCTCTAAGGATATGACATTTTTGGTTTGTACTCAGGAGCCTTTGGCAATGTAGGATAAGTGTCAAGAGAGTCTGGAAATGGGTTGTCCGCACGCTTTGGAGGGGCCTGCTCTACTTCTTCCTTCTTCTCATCTAGAGTTTCCTTTTCAACTAGCTCTTCATTGGCCTTGGTCTCAGAGCCAGCTACTTTACCACTTCTCAATTGAATAACCTTGCAATCTTCTCCTGGGTTCACCACTGTATCACCTTGAAATGTACTTGCAAACCTCCCGAGTATTTGCTTGCTCAGTTGGCCCACTAGCACCTCTAAGTTTCTAATGGAGGCTCTGGTTTCCTGCATAATTTGTGCTTCCGTACTTGCTACTTGTTCACTTATTACGGTGATAGCCTTACATTCCTCTCTTGGATTTGGAATTGTGTTACTAGGAAGGCTATTAGTGGTCCTCTGATCAATTTCATTAACTTTTGTGGCTAATTAACCCATTTGAATCTCCAGGTTCTTGATGGATGCTCTGGTTTCCTGTCTAAAACCTGTCAATATTGCTTCCAAATTATTGTTCTGTTGGAAATCGCCCTGAGAACTATTGTTGAAGTTCTGAGGTTTCTGAGGTTGATCTCTCCATCCAAAATTTGGGTGATTCCTCCACCCCTGATTGTATGTCTTAGAATATGGATCATTGTTGGGATTTCTAGGACCATTCCCCATGTAATTGACCTGTTCAGAAGAAGATTGAGCATATTCATAATTATCATTTTGCATAAAGTTACCTGCCATGTCATAGGAGACTTCCTGTGGTGGATTTTGGGTGTTGATAGTTGAGACTTGCATGCCACCCATCTGTTGCGTAAGTAGATTTATTTGCTGAGACATCAGCTTGTTCTGAGCAAGAAGAGCATTAACAGCTTCTACTTCCAACACACCTCTCTTCTGAGGGGTCTCAGAGTTCACAGGATTCCTGTTAGATGAGTATAAATATTGGTTGCTTGCAACCAATTCAATCAGCTCAATAGTCCCCTCTGGTGTCTTCTTCTTGTGTAGTGAACCACCTGCAGAAGTGTCTAGGCTCATCTTGGACATCTCACCCAAGCCTTCATAAAAGATATCTAGTTGGGTCCATTTGGAGAACATATCCGGAGGGCATTGCCTAGTCAGTAGCTTATACCTCTCCCAGGCTTTATAAAGAGTTTCACCCTCCTTCTGCCTGAAGGTCTGAACTTCCAACCTAAGTTTAGTCAGCTTCTTTGGTGGGAAAAATTTTGTGAGAAACTCAGTAACAACCTTTTCCCATGTATTCAAACTCTCCTTTGGTTGGGAATCTAGCCATAGCTTTGCTTTATCCCTCAGAGCAAATGGGAATAGCATGAGTCTGTACACCTCTGGGTTCACTCCATTTGTCTTTACAGTATCACATATCTGCAGAAAATCAGAAATAAACTGATTCGGATCTTCATGAGGAAGTCCGTGATATTGGCAGTTTTGTTGCACCAGGGTGACCAATTGTGGTTTCAACTCAAAGTTGTTTGCAGGTATAGGAGGCACCACAATGCTTTTTCCATAGAGATCCGCAGTAGGGGCAGAATAAGAGCCAAGCACTCTCCTCTGTTGATCATCCCCATTTGGATTTACCACATTGACATTAACAGCGTTATTATTTGCCATAGTGGACTCTGCAGCCTTGTAAAGTCTTGCTTGTTGTAAACGTCACCTGAAAGTTCTTTCAGGTTCAGGATCAAAGGCTAAGAGATGTTCTTTGTCTCTATTCCTGCGCATACACAAGCAGAAAACAAGAAAAAATGGGACTCTTTACGTCAGAGTGCAGAGAAGTCCTTGTGAGGTAACCTCCTCAGGCTAAAAAAAAAAAAAAAAGAGAGGCACATGACGCGATCGCGTCATTTACGCGAACGCGTCAATCATGTGTGCGTGAAAAATAAATTTGAACAGAGAGTTACGCGGGAGTGGCGCAAGAATGATGCCTCTAGCACAAACAAGCCCACGCGGACGCATGGCTCATGCGACCGCGTCATCCATGACTTTTGCCACTTCACGCGACCACGTCATCCACGCGGACGCGTGACTCAAAAAATCGACGTAAAAGGTGTCTGGACAGAGAGTTAAGCTGGCTTGAGGCAAGAAGTGTGCTAAAAGCACAAATTTGGTCACGCGGACGCGTGCCCGACGCGTCCGCGTCATTTGCATACATGGCCATCCACGCGGACGCGTGCATGACGCTAACGCGTCATTATGAAGGATGTGCGACGTACGCGACCGCGTCATTGATGCGAACGCGTCGCTTGCGCCGCCCAGTTTTCTTTCTCTCTCTCTCTCCCAATCCTAATTCTCTCTTATTCTCTTATCCTTTTATTTTTTTCTTTCATTTTAATATTTGTCTTTTCTATTTTCAGTTCTTCTTTGCTTGAGGACAAGCAAACCTTTAAGTTTGGTGTTGACACTGCGCTTATATGTTTTCTAGTACAAAAGGGAGGCGAATCATCTTCGCGAAGGAGCACAACCTGAAAAATAAAGCGACTGCTAGGATAATTAAGGTGGTTGAGTTCCTTTCATTTTTTATTCCTCCCCTCTTTTTCTCTGTTATATTCCGGTTTCCTGTTATTTTGCTTTGTTTGTTGCATGATTCTTTATTAGTTAGAATCCTAGGATTAGTTTAGTTTTCCTATTGCTTTAATTCTAAAAAGATGTCTCATGTATTACTCATTGAGCTTAAAAAAAAAAGAAAAAGAAAAAAAATGAAAAATAAAAGAAAAAACAAACAACGACAAAAAAAAGGGGGAAGGGGTTATGCTAATGAAAAAAAAAGGAAACAAAGAAATTGTGTTTTTTTTTTTTTATAAAAGGAAAAAGAAAGAAGGAAAACGTAACAGGGGAGGGGGGAACGAAAAAAAAGAAAATAAGGATTTTTTTTTGAAAAATAATAAAATAATATTTAAATAAAATTAAAATTAAAACGCCTAATCTAAACAATCAAACAACTAATAGTTGTTAATCACATTCAATCCTCGGCAGCGGTGCCAAAAATTTGGTGCGGAATTTATAACCACAGACTAATCGGCAAGTGCACTGGGTCGTACCAAGTAATACCTTACGTGAGTAAGGGTCGATCCCACGAAGATTGATGGATTAAGCAACAATAGTGTTTGATAGGATTAGTTAGACAAACAGAAAATGGTGTTGAGATGCAATATAAAAGACATTAAATAATATAAAGAATATTGAAGAAATGCAAGTAAATACTTTGGGAAGAAAATATGGAGAAGATAGTTAGGGCTTCAGAGTTATCTATTTTTCTGGATTAATTTTTCTTACTAACTATTTTAATCATGTAGAATTTAATTTATGGCAAACTATATGTGACTAGATCCTAATTCCTTAGACCTTCCTAGTCTCCTCTAAAATTCATCAACAACAAATTCCTTGGTCAATTAATTCCAATTAGAGGGTGATGCTCAATTTCCAGTTTATATACCACAAAAACTCTAACTACCCAAAAATAAAAGGATTATATGTCACGTATCCCGTTAAATCCAGATAATTAAAATTTAGGAGAATATGTTTTCAAGCTATTGTTCAAGTAAAGAGCTTTTCCAAGTTATACAAGAACTCAAATAGAAAGAAGGTCATACTTCCGTTCCACCCAAATTCATAAAATAAAAAGCGAAAACAATTCTTAAATCATAAATCCATACATGAATTAAAATAGAAAAAACAATTAAATTAATCCATAGAAATAGACAGAGCTCCTAACCTTAACAGTGGAGGTTTAGTTGCTCATGGTTCAAAGTAGAAAATAAGGATTCAGGAAAAAATGTACTGCCTCCTATCTGATGGATCTGAATCCCCTTTTTATAACTAATCCTAATGAATTTAAAATTTAATTTTTAAAATGAAAATTAAAATAATATCTTTTCCTAAAATCAGATTTGAATTTAAATTCGAATTAATTAACAAGTCTTCACCTGAGGTCTTCACCTGATGGGTGGAGACCACTAGATTTGTCCATTATGCAGCTTCTAATCTGTATTTTCTGGGCTGAAAACTGGGTCAAACCAGCCCAAAAATTGCCCCAGCGTCTTTCTGCATTTTCTGCACGTTGTGCATATCACGCATACGTGTCGATGGTCTTCTTTCGCGAGTCACGCGTACGCGTCAGTCACGCGCACACGTCGCTGAGTAAATCTTCAAATCACGCGTACGCGTTAGTCACGCGCATGCGTCGCCATGGATGCTTCCAAATCACGCGCACGCGTCAGGCACGCGTGCGCGTCGCTCCTCGCTGCCATCTCTTTTGCTTCTTGTGCTGCAGAAACTCCATCAAATTCCGCCGAATGCTACCTAAAATAAACAGTATTGCACAAAACTCAAAATAGCATCCATAGTGGCTAAAATATAATTAATTCTTAATTAAACTCAACAAATTACATGTAAAATCACTAGGAAAAGATAAGAAAGATGTTTACGCATCATAAGACGGTGGGGTAAAAGGGTTAGAGTTTGTGTATAGAATTAGGGATTTTGGGTTTAATTTGAATAAAATATTTTTAATAAAATTAGAGTATAAAATATTAATATTTGAAAAACTAACTTAATCTCTAAATTTTAAAATATTATTTGTGATATAAAAATACTTATTGATTCTCAATAAATTACTCTAATTGAAATACATGGTAATACAATTAATTTTTTTATTTTTAAAAAAATATTATTTAATTATAAATTTACAAATTAATTTTAACAAAATATTCTAATTAAAGTATTAGAGATAATATAATTAATTTTCTTTGTTTATAAAAATTAAAGTATTAAATTTCAAAATCTAAAATATTTAAACCAAATCATATAAAGTTCTTATTATTTTACATTTGCTAAATTTTATAATTTAAATATAAAAAATAATTCAATAATTATAAAATCAGATAAAATTTTAAATTATTTTAAATTCAATTAATCAGAATTTGTTTTAATTATCTTTAATAGAATAATTTCAGAGATTAAAATACTTAATGATAAATAAATCTAAATTAGCTCTTAATAAGATCTTCTAAAACTTTTACGACTTACACACTATATAAAAAATTTTAATTTTTGAAATAAAATAAAATTATTTTTAAAAAATATATACACAATTTTTTTTACTCTTAAAGTGTTTAACACTTTGAAAAAAAATTGTTATAAAATATACTTATATTTTAGGACAAATAATTAACTTGTTACAAACAATATTGAATTTTGTGACAAATTAATTTTTTGTTACAAAATAACTGGAGTTTTTGAAACAGAAAGTTATTTTGTTACAAAACAATTGGAGTTTTTGAAAAAAAAAACATTTTGTTAGAAAATATTTTGAATTTTTGCGACTTATTTTTTTGTTACAAAATATTACAATATTTTGTAACAAAACACCATCTCGTTACAAAAACTAACATAATTTGTAACAAAATAAAATAGGTTGTTACAAAATATTATCATGTTTTGTAACAACTTGTAATGTTGTTACAAAAGATTATCCTTTTGTAACAATCACTAATTATTATTACAAAATACTATTTTTTTGTAATAATTTTAAATTTGATACAAATTTTTTATTACAAATGTTCCATTTTCTTGTAGTGTAAGTAAGCAGATGAGTGGTCTTTTGTTGGTCGATGTCACCACCAAGATATATAGTGCTTCAACCTCTGGCCATTAACAGTGAACCTCTTGTCAGACTATTATTCCATGATTTCAATATGACCATAAGGAGAAATCTTAGTGACCAAAAACGGTCTCGACCACCGGAATTTCAGCTTCCGTGGGAATATCTTGAGCCTTGAGTTAAATAGAAGGACTTTCTGGCCTGGCTCAAATAGTCTGGTGGCTATCTATGTCACGTCTTTGTCTTCTTCTTATAGAGCTTGACATTTTCATATGTTGTGCTTCATAATTCATCAATATCATTGAGTTGGAGGAGTCGCTTTTCTCCTGTTGTCTTGGAATCAAAGTTTAGGAATCTTGTAGCCCAGTAAGCTCTATGCTCCAATTTTACTGTCAAGTGGCAGGCTTTGTCATAAACTAACTGATAAGGAGACAAGCCGATAGGAGTCTTGAAAGCTGTCCGGTAAGTGCAGAGAGCATCATCAATCTTCCTAACCCAGTCATTCCTTGAAGCATTGACGGTCTTTCTAGAATCCATTTCAGCTCTCTGTTAGAGTATAAGGGAGGAAATGGTACCATGAAATCAATTTCTCACACATCAAATAACTCTATTTCCAAAATAGCTTGTTGCGGAATTTCATTGTGCTTGGGCAAATTCCCAGCTCTTTGGCATTGGTCATAGTTCTTCACAAACTCTCTAACATCACTAAAGAGAGTAGGCCAATAAAAATCGCACTGGAGGACTTTTACTGCAGTCCTCTTTCCACCAAAATGGCCACCATACTCGGAGCCATGACAATGTCAGAGCACGACCTTTGTTTCTTCACCTGGGATAGGGGTGTTCGCGGTGCGGTTTGGTTCGGTTTTAAGGAAAAAAGTCATCCAATTCGAACGCTTAATTTATGTGCGGTGTGATTTGGATTAGATGAACTTTTTTTGGAAATCCGATCCGATCCAATCCGATTACAAGCGGTTTGGATCGTTTTGGATTTGCGGTTTTTTAAATAAAAAAATTAAATACATATAACAAATCTCAACATCAAATTTTAAATAACTAACAATGACATAACAAGTCTTAACAATATCTTAAAAAACCAACGATAACATAACAATAGAAATAAAATTATAGGTTAGTTAAAATAAATAAATAAATAATATTTTGAACATAAAATATTTATTAAATAATAATAATACATGAATAATAGAAAAATATATAACAAATTGAACATGTTATAAGTATAATTGTAAATATAATAATAAAATAATAATATTATAGCACATTGTGCGGTTTGGATTGGATTGGATCAGTTATGAAAAATAGATCCGAAATCCGATCCAATCCAGCGGTTTGCAAAAAATGAAATCCAATCAAATCCGAATTAGTGCGGTTTTAATCGATTTTCGGTTTGGATTGGATTGGATGAGCGGTTTAATTTGGATCGGTTTGGATTTGAACACCCCTAATCTGGGATGCACCTTCAAATGAGTCCATCTGAGCACCTCTTAAATAAGTAAGGCTCTTCCCACAAAAAATACTTGGTATCATAGAGCAACTTCTTAACTTGTTGCTTCGTGAAGTCTTGGAGAATAATTTTACTGGCCTTGTAGTTTGCTATGTCTGCAAACCAGGGGGATCCATTTTGCTCATAGAGCTGAAGCGTATGAACCCTTCTTTTGAGTTGCCATAGCTGCTCTTTGCTCCTCTTCGACTTTATTGAGCCCTTACACCTGTTCCTTCTGCCGATACTCTTACCACGGCACGGAGAAAGCCTTTAATGAGTGGCCATTCTCCCCCCTCCAACTCAGTCGAGTTTCTTTTAACCTCTTATAGGAGTAGAAGTTGGGAAGCCAGGTTGAATCATCAGATTCTCGAAGAGCATCAAGAACTGAACTATCTTTATGCTCCTCTCTTTTTGAGCTCTCCACTGATGAAAGAAAAAGAAGAAGAATAAGAGCTTTTTACTATCCTAAATCTAACTCTTTTCAGGCACGTAGTCACTAATGCGAAGCTTTTGGGAAGAAGTCATAGCAAATTCGAAGCTCTTTCTTTGGCCTTCCTTCTCCTCCTTGATTTCACCATTCCAATAAGTTCCAAGACTGATTGGTGATCGAATTCCTTCTAGTCACCAAGGAGCATTTTCACTGCTTTCTTAGTAGGCTGTAGCTTTTTCATCATTCATTATTCCCGAGGAAGGAGTTTAAGTCCATAAAAAGGTTATACAGTCTGGAAGATCAGTGCGTAAGGTGCCCAAAAGTCGAATTTATTGATCTGACCATGGACCCCAAGTCCCTTATTGCAGAGGATCTTGGCGGGTAAGGCGGTTGGTTACTCCGTTTTCAAAGTCAAAAGATAGTTGCATATCAATTCAGCTAAAGCTATCTGTCTCAAGTTTATCGCTTAGTGGCCGAGGAATGGGAAGCCCCGGTCTAGCACATCTCATTCAGCTTTCAAGTTCGCCTCTCCTGATGAAGCAAGCCAAGTCGAGAAAAGAGCAGCTAAACAAAGAGCTGTTCATCAGGAAAGGCTTCATTCATTAGAATGGAAGAAATCACAGCTTCTTCAGGCTCAATTCTGGAGAGATGATCAGCAACCTGATTCTCTGTACCTTTCTTGTCTCTGATATCAATATCAAATTCCTGAAGAATGAGAACCCACCTAATCAATCTGGGTTTAGCATCTTGCTTGGTCAAAAGATAGTTAAGTGCATCATGGTCAGTGTAAACAATAAGTTTTGAACCAATAAGATGAGACCTAAACTTATGAAAAGCACACAGCTAATAATTTTTTTCTGTAGTTGTGCAATTTTTTGTGCGTCATTTAAGATGCGACTTGCATAGTGTATGACATGTATAAACTTGTCTTGCCTCTACCACAAAACAGCTCCTATGGCATAGTCACTGGCATCACACATCAACTCAAATGGCAACTCCCAGTTAGGAGGAGCTATGATGTGTGCAGAAATAAGCTTAGCTTTCAGAGTCTCAAAGGCATGCATGCAGTCATCAGTAAAACAAAAAGGAACACCTGCAACCAAAAGATTGCTCAGATGTCTAGCAACTTTTGAAAAATCTTTTATGACTCTTCTGTAAAAACCTGCATGGCCTAAGAAACTCTGTATTGCCTTTACATTAGCGAGCGGTGGTAATTTCTCAATTACCTCCACCTTGGCTCTATCGACCTCTATTCCTTTGCTTGAAATCCGGTGCCCAAGAACAATACCCTCAGTCACCATAAAGTGACATTTTCCCAGTTTAAAATAATGTTTGTCTCTTGGCACCTTTTCAGGACTAAGGATAGATGGTGTAACCAAGTATCAAAAGAATTACCAAATACAGAAAAGTCGTCCATAAATACCTCAATAAACTTTTCAACCATGTCAGAGAATATGAAAAACATGTACTTTTGAAAAGTTGTTGGGATGCACAATTCGAACATCATCCAACAGTAAGCAAATACACTAAAAGGATCAGTGAATGCCGTCTTCTCCTGGTCTTGAAGGTTCACTGCAATCTGATTATATCTTCAATAGCCATCCAAAAAATAATAAAATGCATTTCCAGCTAGCCTCTCAAGTATTTGATCAATGATGGACAGGGGAAAATGGTCCTTCCTAGTACTAGTGTTGAGCCTCCTATAGTCAATGCACATATGCCAACCGGTGACGATTCCTGAAAATAATCAACTCGTTTTTCTCATTTGTAACCACTGTGACTCTTTCCATCTTGGGAACAACTTGCACCGGAATCACCCAAAGACTATCAGAAATAGGATAAATGATCCTGGCCTCCCATAACTTCATAACCTCTTTCTAGACCACTTCTTTCATAGTTGGATTAAGCTGCCTCTATGGTTGTACAACGAGTTTAAAATCTTCCTCAAGCAAAATCTTGTGCATCCACATGACTGGGCTTATCCCTTTTGAATCTCCAATGGTCCACTTGAGAGCTGTTTTATGGTCTCTCAGCACATGTATTAATTCCTCCTGTTCATCACTACACAAAGAAGAGCTTATAATCATCAGATATGAATCCTTCTCTCCCAGAAAAGCATACTTGAGAGAAGGGGGCAAGGATTTTAATTCAAGCTTTGGTGACCCTTCTACTTTATTAAGCACGTTGGACCCCCCTCTGGTTGGTGGCAAATTATCAAGCTCAATCAAATCATCCTCTAGAGGTGACTCCAAAACACTCTCAAGTTCATTTGCTTCCAAGACCTTTTGAATCAATGGCTCAATCAAATCAATTTTCATACACCCTTCAGAATCACTAGGGTATTGCAAGACCTTAAGCACATTGAGAACAATCTGCTCATCATTACCTCTCAAGGTTAACTCATCTTTTTGTACATCGATGAGAGCTCTCCCAGTTGCCAAAAAAGGTCTTCCCAGAATAATGGAAGCATTAACATCTTCCTCCATACTTAAGATCACAAAATCAGTGGGAAATATAAAGGTTCCCATGTTCACTAGCAAATTCTCAACAACTCCAAGTAAAAATTTAATAGAACGGTCAACAAATTGAAAAGAAATTCTAGTGAGTTTTACCTCATCAATGTGGAGCTTTCTCATCAAAGAAAGTGGCATGAGTTTGATGCTTGCTCTAAGATCACACAATGCTCTCTAAATAGTAACATCAGCAATGGTGTAAGGAATCAAAAAGCTCCTCAGATTTTTCATCTTTTTTGGGAGATTTTGTTGAATAATTGCACTGCATTTACTAGTCCTACGGGGGATGGGAACTTACCAGCAGCGGTGAATTTCCAAGCCGTGGCCGAACGAGTGCTTTTTAGCGTCGACAACATTCATTGGCTAAACTATATATATGGATCTTGTGAATCATGGAATGCAAAGTGAATACTTTCTCCAAGTTCTACAATTTCTTAGAGGGTAGTCTTTTATCTAATGCTTTTACTTCGAGTGTTGGGACTGCCCCATCCCTTTAAGCTGGCTGATTATGAACAACCTTCTTCCTGACCGACCCTTGCATGCGTGGAAGTGAAAGGAAAGTGATGGAAGAGTGGGAGTTCCTGCTTTCAGTTCAAGAAAAGTTCTTTTCTAATCGATTGACTAAGCACCACGCTCTCACTCTCCTTCCAATTCCTCTTATTTGTCAAAAGATCCTTCATGAATTTAGCATACAGAAGCATTTGTCCCAGAGCTTCATCAAAAGGGATATTAATTTGCAATTTCCTGAAAACTTCCAAAAACTTTGAAAACTGTTTATCCTTTGTCTCCTTTTGAAACCTCTGAGGATATGAAACCCTAGGCTTGTACTCAAGCACTAGAGTCCTCACTTTAGGTTGCTCTATCTCAACTTGAACTGGGGTAGAAGAAGGGCTAGGAGGGGCGTGTTTCTCTGTAGGTATAGCTTCCTCTGTAGGTTATGCAGTGCCTTCCTCATCGTCCTTGACTTTTGTGCCTACCATTTTTCTATTTCTCAGACTGATGGCCTTGTACTTTTCTCTTGGATTTGGGATTGTGTCAGTAAGTATGGTGTTGGTAGGCCTATTAGCAACTTGTTTACTTAACTGACCCACTTGAGCTTCTAAATTTTTTATGGAGGCTCTAGTTTCCTGTATGAAGCTATTTGTATTTTTGGAGAATTCTACTAATGCTGCTTCCGAGTTTGAAGGTTTCTGAGAAACTAGGAGTGGATTGTGTTATTGAGTGAGTTAATATTGATGGTTGAAATTGTTCCGGTGGGTGTTGTTGTTGTTGAAATAGGGTTGCCTTTGATTCTGATTTTTCCAGCCAAAGTTTGGGTGATTTCTCCATCTCGGATTGTATGTCTTGAAAAAGGGATCACTGTTGGTTGGTCGTGAAGAATTACCCATATAATTAACCTGTTCAACAAGAGGTTGCTCCATAGCTTCCAAATTGAGATACTCTACCATTCATATCATAAGAATTATCTTAGGGAGCCACAGATAAAACTTGCATACCTCCCAAGTATTGAGTGACGACATTAATCTGCTGAGACATGACTTTGTTTTGAGCAAGAATGGCATCTAAGGCATCCAACTCCATGACTTCCTTCCTCATGGTACGCTCCGAAGAGTACAAGTACTGGTTATTGGCCACCATCTCTATCAGGTCTAGGGATTCATCAGTTGTCTTCATATGTAAAGATCCTCCTGCAAATTATCCAGTGAAAATCTCGAAGCTGGAGTGATCCCGTCATAAAAAATATTCAGTTGTACCCAATCTGTGAACATGTCTGGTGGACACTTTCTTATCATAGTCTTGTACCTCTCCCAATCTTTATTGAGAGACTCTTCATTAAGTTGTCTAAAAGTCTAAATATCTATCCTCACCTTAGTTAACCTCTAAGGTGGGAAGAATTTGGTTAAAAACTTACTAACCAATTCCACCCAGGTTGCTCTACTTTTCTTGGGTTGTGTCTCCAGCTACTTACTAACTCGGCCCCTTACAGCAAATGAAAAAAGCAACAACTTGTAGACATCAGTGAGAACCTTATTGGTCTTGACGTTATCACAAATCCTCAGAAAATTGGAGATGAATAAGTTAGGGTCCTCTTGAGAGCTTCCACTAAACTGACAATTATGCTAGACCAAAGTGATGAGTTGAGACTTCAATTCAAAATTATTGGCATGCACAATTAGTGGTACAATATTTCCCACACAATTTCCTAGATTGGGGTTGGTATACGACCCTAGAGTTCTCCTAACCGGCAGGGCATTATTGGGGTTGTTGACAACAACATGCTCGTTGTTGTTTGTCATACTGACTTCAATTTTCTCTTCCAATTCGTCCCTGAGATTTCCTGTAGCTTTTTTAGCTCTAACTTGAGCTCTGATTCTCCTATGGGTTCTTTCAATTTCAGGATCCTACAAAAGAGGTTCTTTATCCCTATTTTTTTGCATAAACAATTAGAAAACAAAGAAAATTGGATTCTCAACGTCACAATGAAGAGAATCCTCAGTAAAGCACACAAAAATAACAAAAAAACAAACAAGAAAAATAAAATAGCAAAAATTAAAAGGAAAATAAAATTAAAATTAAAATTTAAAACAAAGAAAAGTTTAATCTAGGTAATCAATCAACGAGTAGTTGTTAATCACGATTAATCTTCGACAACAGCATCAAAAACTTGATGCAAAATTTTATCACAATTATCGGCAATTGTACCCGATCGTATCAAGTAATAAACTTACGGTGAGTGAGTATCAATTCCACGAGAATTAATGGACTAAGCAAGTAATGGTTGACTAATTATTCTAGTTAGACAAGTGAAATTAAGAGTTTTGAATATCAAATAGCATAAAAGACAGTGAATTGAAGAATGCAAATAATAAACGTGTGAGAAAATAATATGAGAAGAAAGTTAAGATTTTGGAGATGTTTAAATTTCTGGATTAACAATCATTGCCAACTACCTTGATCATGCAAAGATTTAGTTTATGAAAAATCCTAGGTGATTGAATTCCAATTCCTTGGCAATTTAATCTCTTCTAACCCAATCAACCATCAATCCCTTGATCAATCAATTGTGTTAAAATGTTAAGTTCAAATTATGATTTACAAGCCACACAATTCCTAAGAACCCATAAATAATCTGATTATATGTCATGTATCACATTAAATCCAGATAATTGAAGAATTATGAGATAATTATAGTGATTTAAATTTTCCAATATTCAAAGGAATTCAACTCAGATTAGGGTTATTTTCCAATATACTTTAATCCGTAGGATGAAGAACGAAAATAATTCTTAAATAGAAATCAATGCATTAATCAAGAGTAGAAGAACAAATAGTATTAATCTGTTAAAGTAAACAAAGCTCCTAACCTTAACAATGGAGGTTTAGTGGGTCATGGTGCAGAAAAAATCCTAAAGGAAGTGTGTAAAAGTGAAAGTGCCGAAAAGAAGAAGTCCCCGGAAGGGTCAATCTTTTTCCTTTTTATATTCCTAATCCTAATTGATACTAACTTGAATTAAAAACCTAATAGTATCTTTTTCTATCTTAAAATTTGATTTGAGCTCAATTGATTTCCTTTATGTTGATCTACGCACAGACGCAGGGACCACTCCCAACTTCACCCCGGCGCTAAACGTCGGTGATGTGGCGTTTAGCGCCACATGTCCAGAAAAACTTGCATGCAAATCCAAGGGTTGAGCGCTAAACACTGGGTTGTGGTAGTTAGCGCCAAGGTGGCCAAACCAAATGGTGAGGGTTTCTTGAAGTGGCGCTAAACGTCAGTGATGTGGCGTTTAGCGCCACCTATCCCGAGAAGAATAGAAGGTTTGTGTGATCCGGCACTAAATGCCAGTGATGCGGCGTTTAGCGCCACCTTACCAGAGAGGGATAATGAGCTTTTTTTTTTCAAGAATTTTTCCACATCTTTTGCCCGAATGCTACCTGTAAACAACATAATGCAATAACGAATCAATATAGCATCTAATAAGGTGTAAATCACTTAAATCTTCTAGGAAATCAACAAATTACCATATAAATCATATAGAAAAGCTATGAATGATTCTCACGCATCAGTGATGCAAGTGGGGGGATGGTTGGCGAAGCAGTAATGGCACCCACGAGCTCTGCAGCAACGATGATGTCCAGCTGGGGTGAGAGCGATACCTGTGCGGGGATTGGTTACGGAAGTAGCAATAGCGCTGAGAAGCCAGGGGGCGACGATGATATCCGGTACGGAGAGAGTAATGCTAGTAGGAGGTTGGTTGGGGAGCAATGGCGCTGATTGGGTTTTCAGGGGAGGCAGCAGTGGCGGATGGTTAAAATTTAAAAAGGTAAGGTAAAAGGGTTTTTTATTACTTAATTTGGGTATTTTTTTTCTTCCGTAGACCAAGAAATCAGCCCGTTGTTCAAATTTTTTAGATCCTCCATTGTCTATCTAGCAGAGCTCTTTAAAAAAAATCATATAAATTGATCCATAATAAAATAACGAAAATTTATAGTCCAACAACTGCCAAAAATTAAATTGTATTCCAAGGTATTACTTGAAATTGGATAATATTTTAGGTCTTGACGTGAGATCTAAATAATATCTGGATCTAATTTACTCGTCGAGACAGTGTTTTTTGTCCTCATCTTGATGGTAATAGAGGTACTTACAACGACTTTTGATACTTAAGTTACTAAGCATTTTAACTTACATAAATGGTTATTTTTTTACAAAACGAAAAATTACTCCATGTTTAAAGTGGTTATCATCTTAATAGTGATAATGGAAATAACAAAAAATATTTTGATTTGCTCCCCATGTCAAATTAAATACGAACTTTGGTGACCTGTATCTTAGTCGGTCCAACTAATGTTGATCTGACTAATATTGGCAAAACCATATAGACTGAACTTATAGAAATATAATAATTATTAAAATAAATAATTTAAAAAATATTTATCAAAATAAATATTTATTTTGATAAATATTTTTTAAATTATTTATTTTAATAATTATTATATTTCTTTAATTTATAAAAATAAAAAATCCTTGAACTTATTACTATTGAATCTAATTATAATTGACAGACCAAATTGAAAATTTAATTATTACTGAATAGACTCTTGGACCGATGAACTTTTGTTCTTGAGCCCATATACGAACCGTTTTAATTTTGCATTCGAAAACTTAAAATTATTAACATTAACATTCAATTCTAAAGGAGAAACCAAAACAACATCCCAAATCTAGATCCATTAACATCCATTATACCAAATTTTGTGTTTCAGAGTGAACGCACTTGTTGGGTATTTCTTAGACGAAATCTTTTTGTGATGTAATAATTGTCTTTATTGTTGTGATAAGGATCAATGTGAATGTCCATTCTCAAGAAAAAATGAATTTAAATGAAAGTTAAAAATAAAGATCACATACATGTATAAATAGAAATACATATCTAAACTATCATACACAAGCAATAAAATAATTCTCTCTTCTTTCTTATCTTATAAATATTCTTCTCTCTCTTTTTATCTCTGTGTAATTTTAAGCTACAATAACTATAATATTAGTAAATATATATAGATTATTTATATTATAGTGAGATAAGAGCATATTTATATTTTTCTATTTTATATTTATTATATCTTTCTTATTTATTTTACAACACGTTATCAGCATGAGACTCTGATTAAATTTTGAGGAAGACTCAAGTAACAAATTTTTATTATGTCGAAACTCTCTCATCTTGAATTCAATGCTCTTGATATATCTGGAAACAACTATTTATCATGGATACTAGATGCTGAAATCCATCTTGATTCAATGGATCTTGGAGATACCATTAAGGCTAAAAATAATGTATCACAGAAGGATAAAGTCAAGGCCATGATTTTTCTTCGTCGTCATCTTGACGAAGGATTGAAAAATGAATATCTCAAATTAAAAGATCCTGCAGATCTGTGGAAAAACCTTGAAGAAAGGTATAATCATCAAAAGACGGTGATACTTCCTCAAGTCCGATATGAATGGACGCACTTGCGTCTACAGGATTTTAAATCCATAAATGAATATAATTCAGCAATGTTTCCAATCACCTCACGAATGAAATTATGTGGGGAAAAGATATCCGATAATGATATGTTAGAGAAAACTTTCTCGACGTTCCATACCTCAAATGTGCTCCTGCAGCAACAGTATCGAGAAAAGGAATTTAAAAAGTATTCTGAGTTAATTTCTTGCCTTCTTATTGCTGAACTTAACAATGAGTTGCTCTTAAATAAGTACGAAGCGCGTCCAGCTGGTGCCGCCCCATTTCCTGAACTAAATGCGGCAAATCATTACCCCATAAGAGGTAAGTGGCAAAGTTTTGGTAGCAAGGCAAATTATGGAAGGAAAATGAATTATGTTCAAAAGAGAGGATCTCACCAGAAGTGGGATAAAGAAAGAAATATTGGGCAAAATAAATCAACAGAGGATAAGTGTTTCCATTGTGGTGGAAAGGGCCATTGGTCGCGTACCTGTTGTATACCAAGGCACCTAGTTGATCTTTATCAAGCATCTTTGAAAAAGGACGACAAAAGAAAGGAAACGAATTTTGTTTCAAATGATGCTAAAAATTCCACCACTCATTATGATGTATCTGATTTCTTTGAGGATCCTGAAGAAAATATTGGTCATTTGATTAATGATGGAATAGTTTAATATGTGTGATTGTTAAGTATTGATGTAAATAAATAATGTAAGAAACTTGTTAAGTTTTATTTTCTATGTATTTAAGTTTCAAATATGATGTATATAAATAATGAAATATTAATGTTTATGAATTTTGAAATTATTAAATGTGTCAAGTTTTAAAATAAAATTTTAGTATATGACATTATGTGCAGTGTTTCTTAAAAAAATAATTCCAATCAAGAATTCAATTTAACTGTGCATACTACTCATTTTATTATTATTATTTGTCTTTAAAGAAAATGACAAGGATATATAATGAAGATGTATGCCTTGCGGATAGTGCAAGTTGCCATTCTCAAAAGTGATATATATTTTACCCATCTTGTGCCAAAAGAAGAATATGTTAATACTATTATTGGCTCAGGCAATGTGATTGAAGGCTCCGGAAGAGCTATAATTTTGTTTTTCGGAGGAACAAAATTCATAATAAATAATGCACTATTGTCTACCAAGTCTCTAAGAAACTTGTTGAGTTTTAAAGATATTCGCCGAAATGGATATCATATTGAGACTATGAATAAGGGAAGTCATAAGTACTTATGTATCACAACTCATGACTCAAATAAAAAGGTTATATTAGAAAAGTTGTCATCACTTTCATTTGGGTTATATTATACCAAGATTAGTGCAATTGAATCACATGCCACTGTAAACCAGAAGTTTACTAGCCCAAATGAATTCATAACTTGGCACAACCGATTGGGTTATCCGGGAACAACCATGATGCGGAGAATTATTGAAAACTCCCATGGACATTCACTAAAGACCCAGAAGATTCTTAAAACTACTGAATTTTGTTGTGCTGCATGTTCTCAGGGAAAGTTAATTTTAAGGCCATCACCAGTAAAGATTGGATTTGAGTCTCCTGAATTCCTAGAAATGATTCAAGGCGATATATGTGGACCTATTCATCCACCATGTGGATCTTTTAGATATTTTATGATCCTAATAGACGCATCTTCGAGATGGTCATATGTGTGCTTATTGTCTTCTTGCAACCTGGCGTTTGCGAGATTACTATCTCAAATTATTCGATTAAAAGCACAATTTCCAGAAAATCCAATCAGATCAATTCGTCTTGATAATGCTGGTGAATTTACTTCCCAAGCTTTTGATGCTTATTGTATGGCTAATGGAATAAGTGTTGAACATCCACTAGCTTTTGTTCACACACAAAATGGGTTAGTAGAATCACTTATTAAACGCCTCGAATTAATTGCTAGACCCCTACTTATGAGAACAAATCTCCAACCTCGGTTTGGGGGCATGCTATTTTACATGCTGCAGCACTTATTCGTTTAAGGCCAACGAGTTACCATCAGTTCTCTCCTATGCAATTGGCCTTTGGCCAACAGCCAAACGTTTTCCATTTAAGAATATTTGGGTGTGCAGTATATGTTCCCATTGTACCACCTTTTCGCACCAAAATAGGACCCCAAAGAAAATTGAGGATATATGTTGGATATGATTCTCCCTCTATAGTGGGGTATCTTGAGATACAAACTGGAGATGTATTTAAAGCCCAGTTTACGGATTGTCATTTTGATGAATCAAAATTTCCAACATTAGGTGGAGAGAATAAGCTTCCTGAAAAGGAAGTTAATTGGAATGCATCATCCTTGATGCATCTAGATCCTCGATCAGGGCAATGTGAACTAGAAATTCAAAAGATTATACATTTGCAAAGAATAGCAAATGAATTGCCTGATGTATTTTCCGATACAAAGAGGATAACCAAATCTTATATACCAGCGAAAAATGCCCCAATTCAAATTGAGGTCTCAGTCGGACAAATATCCACTGAAACAAATTCACGCCAGAAGCGTGGCAGGCCTGTCGGTTCCAAAGACAAAAATCCTCGAAAGAGAAAAGAGGTAAATACTATTCCTGTTGAAAAAGACATAGCAAAGACACCTGCAGTTGTCCAAAATTTTGATATAATTTTAACGCCAGAAGACATTCAGGTACATGAAAATTGTGAAAAAGATGAGATTTCGATAAATTATGTCTTTACAGGAGAGAAATGAGACCGAAATAAGACAATTGTCAATGAAATATTTGCATATAATATGGCATTAAATATCATACATGAAAGTAAGGATTTTGAGCCAAGATCAATCGAAGAATGTTGACAAAGGAATGATTGGCCAAAATGGAAAGAAGCCATGAAGACTGAGTTAGACTCACTTGCAAAATGTGAAGTCTTTGGACCTGTAGTCCGTACACCAGAAGATGTAAAACCTGTTGGATACTGATGGGTATTTGTGAGAAAACGAAATGAGAAAAATGAAGTTGTACGCTACAAAGCTCGATTTGTAGCACAAGGTTTTTCACAAAGGCCCGGTATAGATTATAAGGAAACATATTCCCCTGTAGTGGATGCAATAACATTGCGTTATTTGCTCAGTTTATCCGCATATCATAAACTACATATGCATTTAATAGATGTGGTAACAACATACTTATACGGCTCATTAGATCATGATATCTATATGAAAGTCCGTGAAGGATTAAAGATATCTAAACCATCCAATGAATATTCGCAAGGGTTATACTCAGTCAAATTGCAAAGATCTTTATATAGTTTGAAGTAATCTGGACAAATGTGGTATAATCGTCTTACTGAGTATCTGGCCAAAAATGGATTCAAGAATGATGATATCTGTCCATGTGTTTTCATAAAGAAATCTGCATCTGGATTCATTATAATTGTTGTGTACGTTGATGATTTAAATATCATTGGGACTCTTGAAGAGATTCCAACAATTATAAAAACTCTAAAAGAAGAGTTTGAGATGAAAGATCTTGGAAGGACTAAATTTTGTCTCGGCCTGCAGATCGAGCATATAAAAAATGGGATTTTTATTCATCAAACAACATACACAGAGAAGATCTTGAAAAGATTTTATATGGATAAGTCACATCCCTTGAGTACCCCAATGATCGTAAGATCTTTGGATGTGGAAAATGATCAATTTTGTCCTAAAGAAGAAAATGAAGATATCCTTAATTGGTCCTGAAGTACCATATCTTAGTGCCATTGGAGCACTAATGTATCTTGCTAATAATACAAGACCCGATATATCATTTGCTGTGAATTTACTAGCAAGATATAGTTCCTCTCCAACCAGAAGACATTGGAATGGAATCAAACAAATCTTTCGATATCTTCATGAAACGGTTGATATGGGATTGTTTTATCCCTATGGATCCAAGTCACAACTAGTTGGCTATGCAGATGCTGGATACTTATCTGATCCACATAAAGGGAGATCTCAAACAGGATACCTGTTCACATATGGTGGAACAGCGATATCATGGAGGTCCACAAAATAGACAATTACTGCAACATCCTCTAATCATGCCGAAATACTAGCGATTCATGAAGCAAGTCGCAAGTATTTTTGGCTCAGGAGTTTGATCCAATATATTCTGTCATCATGTGGACTGATTGATCATAAGATAGCTCCAAGTGTCCTGTTTGAAGATAATACATCATGCATTGCTCAACTTAAAGGTGGATACATTAAAGGTGATAGAACAAAGTATATTTCTCCTAAATTCTTCTTCACTCATGATCTTCAAAATCAAGGGACAATTGATATCCAACAGATCCACTCAAGTGACAATCTAGCAGATTTATTCACAAAGTCACTTCCAAAATCCTCCTTTGAAAGATTGGTACATGAGATTGGGATGCGCCGATTTCGAAACACTAAATGATGCTGACAAAAGGGGGAGACTGTACTCTTTTTTCCTTGGTTAGGTTTTTTCCTATTGGATTTTTCTTGACAAGGTTTTTAATGAGGCAGTCCCATCACAAAGGATATTGTACTCTTTTTCCTTCACTAAGGTTTTTTCCATTGAGTTTTTCTTTAGTAAGGTTTTAATGAGACATAATCCTAAATGGATATCCAAAGGGGAGTGTTGTGATAAGGATCAACGTAAATGTCCATTCTCAAGAAAGAATGAACTTAAATGAAAGTTGAAAATAAAGACCTCATACATGTATAAATAGTAGGGCTGTCAAAATGGGCTAAACCTATCGGGCCAGGCCGTTTATCCGTTTAAATGGGCGGGCTTTGCCTCTAAAATTAAGCCCGTTTAAATTTCGGGCTAAACGGGTGGCCCGTTTAATTTTTTTTTTACTTTTTTTTAAAAAAAAGTAGCATTTTTAGCTAATATTTCTCCCGATCTGACCCGAAATCCGACTCATCAACTAAAAAAATATTATTTTTTAATGGTTTTTGACCTAAAAGTAGTATTTTTTTGTCAAAATATTTTTCAAAAAATAAAATAAAATGATAAACGGGCTGCCCGTTTAACTCATCGGACTGACCATAAACGGTCTGGTCTATAAAATTTTGGCCCGCGGACTTAACGGGTCGGGCCTAAATGGGCTGGGCTAGCTCGTTTGACAGCCCTAATAAATAGGGGCATATATCTGAGTCATCATATACAAGCAATAAAACAATTCTCTCTCCTTTCTTACCTTACAAATATTCTTCTCTCTTTTTATCTCTGAATGATTTTAAGCTACAATAACTATAATATTAGTAAATATATATATAGATTACTTATATTATAGTGAGATAAGAGCATATTTATATTTCTCTATTTTATATTNTATTTATTCTTATCTTGTATTTTTTGTTGAAAAAATAATCTAAATGCAACTTTGTAAAGAGAATATTATATAGAATGAAAAGAAAGATGTGTAATGGATGACATTTTTGTCTATTTAGCAAAAGCAAATATTTGTTCCAATAACATTACCTAAAAAAGGGGGTCATATTCATAATTATATGATATCTTAACCATTATTAATTATCATTCTGAGATTATGAGATGTGAACTAAGCAAAAATGCAAAGAAATCAATAGGAGTAAGAAGGGATTTGGTACCGTCAGATCTATGAATCTTGCAATGAATCCAAGGGTCAGAATTTATTTCTCTCTCACATATTTCAGACACGAGAAAGACAACCTGAACCTCGGTAAGAGAATGTTAGAGAGAGAAAGAGAAAAAAGAAAAAACAGAAAGAAAAGAAGCTGTTCGTTCTTCTTCCCACACAAAAAGTGGTTTAATCTTCTCCTCTTCTCTTCTCTCATTGGATCCATGACCACCACCCTCATCTTCCTTCTCCTCTTCTCTTTCCATTCTTCTAGTTTCTCTTGATGCAAAACTTTTCCCACTGAACCAGAAAGACAGAGAATAATCACCAACACAATTGGAGAAGGAAGAAGAAGAAAATAAAGAGAGAAAAGAAAAAGAGAGATGTCCAAGTTTTTGGCTGTGTATTTAAATCGATGAAAAAATAATGAAAATTTCTCGATTTTCTTAACTGTGTATTCTTTCTTCTTTCTTTCTTTCTTTCTTTCTTTGTATCCAATTTTTGTTTTGTTTTGTTTTGTTTTGGTGAGTCCAAATCTCAATGGATTTGGACAGCATTGAGTGTGTGTCATCCTCTGATGGCATGGATGAAGATGAGATCCAACACCATAACCTTCATCCTCATCATCACTCTGAGTTTTCATCTTCGAAGCCTCGCAATGGGGGCGCCAACAACAACAACATCAACAACAACAACAACAACAATAACAATGTTATGGGCGCAACGGTGGTTATTCCTCCTGCAACCAGCGTCCATGAGTTGCTTGAATGTCCCGTTTGCACCAATTCAATGTATCCCCCAATTCATCAGGTTAGGGTTCTGTCCCTAATTTTCATCTTATTCATTTTTTAAAAATTATTTTGAGGTGATTGCTAATTTCCTTTTGGTGATGGATTTGAAGTTGGATTGAGTGAATTTTGATGACATGTGTTTTTGAGTATTAATGGAATTTTTCTTTGAGTTGGGGAATGGGTCTTGGAGTTGGTTTTGGGAATTTAGGGTTATGATTACATTGAGAAAGTGTTGTGTATAGAGGGGCATGTTTGATTTAGTGGAATTGAGCTGAAATAATGATTGCAGTGAGATGCCAGTTCAAGGAGTTTACCATGGTGTCAGAACTTTAATCTCACATTTGTTTATTACAAATAAAATTTGAGCAAAGTGAATTATTTACTGTAGTTCAGCGTTTCATTCTTGTTTAGCAATTGTAAATTTATCACTGGTCTTTGGTATACGAAGTTTTTTATTCTTTTTGATATTATAGTTTCTGAAAGTAACTTTAGTTAGAACTGATTTTACAAAAATTGTTTCCATTAGAAGTTGGTATGGAGTAAACTTGATTTATGTTTGATGAATATGTAGTAAGACTTTGGTGAATGAATCCGAGGAGTACTGTGGATGTTCTTTGTTAGTTAAACTCAAGAAAATAGTTTGTACACAACTATGTTTTGTTGTTGTATCAGATGTAAGCTTGGGCGGTAAAATGCCAACAAGATAGGATTAGGAATAAATGCATTCAAGACAATGTTGCAGTAGCATCTATTCTAGAATTTGACTTTACATATTTTTGGGCTTTTAGCCTATGGAAGCTCTGGTATTAAAAAGGCCTTGGGTATAATTAAAAGTTTGAAGAAGGATTTGCACAAAACCACCCATTAGGGTTAGACCATGAGAACATATATTTTATCTGAAGTAGAAGACAATATGAAGTCAGTGTGACCCAAGGGATGCTATGGTTGAAAGCTCTCTGTATCAGTTATTGAAAAGTAGTAAAGGATTTACTTCTTATCTATTAGGCTGAGTAAGAAGAATGGAACAATAAGTTATATGGTTACCTTAGAAGTCATAATAAATGGGAACAAAAAGGTTGAAGATTGGCCTTGGCAAAAATGCCGATTTCATTTGTCCCCCTGTCCCCTAGCTGAGGTCTTTTAATTATAATATGAAATAAAGTAACAGGCTAAGACTGAACTACAAATAAAAACTGAAAACGTGGGGAAGATTTGTTTGGTTTATCTCCTTTTCTTGTTAAAGAAACTTTCTTAGGAGAAAGGAGAGAGAAAAATCAGCAGAGAGAAATTACTGACTGAAACCTTTAAAGGTGAATAAGCTGCAACCCAAAGACACTAGAAAAATAAGCCTTTCCCCAAAGTTATGCAGGTATAAATTACTGACTGAAAAACTACCTTAGCAAACTGATGTAATCATGCACGGCACATGTAAGTAACTAACTGCCTATGTTGTAGTTGGAATGTAGGAATGCATAGCATATGTAGGTAGTTCTTGTTAGAGGATGAAAAAAATGAGAGGGTGAGAGGATTCAGACTGGATTCTGAGGAATATTGATTGGCTAGGTCGCTAGGATTTCTTGTAGACAATCTGTATTGAAGTATATTATTAATTGACACATACTGCAAAATGTCTGTATTTGTGAAGATGTGGAAAATGAAAGTAACCAATAGATTTCTTGCAGTGCCATAATGGGCATACATTGTGTTCCACATGTAAAACAAGGGTGCACAATCGGTGTCCCACTTGTCGACAAGAGCTTGGAGATATTAGGTGTCTGGCGCTGGAAAAGGTGGCTGAATCGCTCGAGTTACCTTGCAAGTACTACTCCCTCGGATGTCCAGAAATATTTCCATACTACAGCAAGCTGAAGCATGAGACAGTATGCAATTTCAGACCATACAATTGTCCTTATGCTGGATCAGAGTGCTCTATTGTCGGGGACATTCCTTTCCTTGTTGCACATCTGAGGGATGATCACAAGGTGGACATGCACACAGGATGCACATTCAACCACCGCTATGTAAAATCAAATCCCCGTGAAGTTGAGAATGCAACATGGATGCTCACGGTAAGTGTATCAGATTTATTTCTACAGATCATTACCCTTTGTCATATGTTTCCACAAATGGATATTAAAATATGACACACAACAGGCACCCATTGGTTTGTTGTACTTTAATATCTGTTGGTGGAAATACTGGGAAGTCTTGGAGAGATTGAAAATTGGAATCGATCCCTAGTGAAATTCGTTAAGATGCTTCATGCCTTCATATGGCTAGTTATCCATCAAGATTTGAAAATGACAAATTTTTCTTATCATTTGTAAAGTGACAAATTAGTCCTTTTATATTAAATTTTTACATGTATTGAATAGTTGTAATATGTTTGAACTGTGAAGGATGAATTTGTCTGGTAAGGGAATGGTTTGAGTAAGTTGTCATTTTCAGATCCTAAGGGACAACTTTGTCTCCTGTGCGTTTGATAAGAGACAAGGTTTTGAGGGTTTACCCATTTTTTTTTCTTGTTTAAATTGATGAGAATTTAGAAATGGGTACTTTTATTTTGATTCTCTATTTAGCAGCAACTGCAAGATTATCTCATTATGCTTCTTGCTGCCTGATTGCCAACTTGTATTTCCTCTGGTTAGGTATTTCATTGTTTTGGACAATACTTCTGTCTCCACTTTGAAGCATTCCAGCTAGGCATGGCCCCGGTTTACATGGCATTCCTTCGTTTCATGGGGGACGAGAATGAGGCTCGGAACTATAGCTATAGCCTTGAGGTCGGGGCAAATGGCAGGAAACTCATTTGGGAGGGTACTCCAAGAAGTATCCGGGATAGCCACCGGAAAGTCAGGGATAGCCATGATGGTCTCATCATTCAACGAAATATGGCCTTATTTTTCTCTGGTGGAGATAGGAAGGAACTGAAACTAAGAGTTACGGGAAGAATATGGAAGGAACAACAGAATCCAGATGCCGGAGTGTGCATACCAAATCTTTGTAGCTGATGTCTTAATTGGATGACAATTTTTTTATTTTTATTTTTTTATGCCTTGTGTGTTGGGACACTGCATGTGTATCTGCACCAACTTTGTGCGTGTTATATTAGAGTAAGGCACTAAGGTGGCTTTGAAATTTTCAGTTTGTGTAATAAACAAGATTTTTATCTAAAATTGCTTGATCAGAATTTTGGATTGGGACCAGAATTTGTGTGTTGTATTTGCTGTGATTAACGAGGATCACTTGGTATAGAAGTTATGTTATCTTTCTTTTTTTTTATATTCAGATGGATTGGACACTTCCGATTTATAGGTATTACATCACAAATTCACGTACCCTATCTACTCATACACACTATCTACTCACACCCAACATTTTAAAGGGTTCTTAACTACCACCTGGCCTTGTCAAAGTTCAAACTCGGATGAAGCATATTAAGAGGCATGTTAATATACCATCTCAACAAGCCTCAGCTGCGAAGTTATGATATCTAAGAAGGATAGTCAGGAATTAGTTTCGAATTAGTTTCACATTGTTTATTGCGGAAACTTTGTTTTGGTTTTGGTCAAAGTAATGTTCTCTTAAGTTATGTTTGCTGCTTCCATGTTCGCAAACTCAAATAAATGATAGCGGAATTAACAAATATTATAAAATAATTTTAAATACATAATTATAAACATAAATAATATAATGTCAGATTATTTTTACTAAAAATATTATATATACATAAAAAATTAGCCATTATATATTTGTGTATAAAATACTTGTAATGTTTCATTCTTAATGTGTATTTTATATTTTAACATGTATTTTATGCAAGTAATTGTTTTTTGTGTGTGCACATAGCATTGTTATATCCTTATTAATTTCTGTTTCAAAAATTAAAACTTCATATATCTATATTATCAATTATTTTGATAAGTACAAATAAATTGCATTTTCATTAGATAGAATTAAAATATAAATATTAAAACAAAATAAAATAACATTAGTTGTTTGCTTGATTCAGCTCAAAAGTTAGCATTTTAAATTAGCGATTATTATTTTTAATGATTTTTTAAATGTGAATTGATTTTTTAAGTATCTTTGCTAGTAATTTTATATAATATTTTTTTCATTTTCTTATTTTAAGTATCTTATAATATGCAATGCTTTACATTGTTGATTTGATAACTCATCCTCTTTACTGGCACTCCCTTGGAGAGACTCCAATATTTTTTAACATTTGTTATAATTATTTTGACTTCACATATTACCTCTAGTGTCTATATATGCATGTAAATTATATGTTTTAAATAATATGAATTGAATAATTTAGAAAATAATTAACATTACCAAAAAAAAAAGATTTTAGTTGTAGGATTAATTTTGTTAATTATTGCGAGAACAGTTTACAAAATATAAATTGAATAGTTAAGAGAATATTAATATTGTTAAAAAGAGATTTTAATAGTATGGGACATCTTGCTAATTATTGTAAGAACTGTTATAAAAAATAACATTAAAATTGAAAGAAAGATATTTTTCTTTGGGTTGTCTACAGTATTTTCCAGCCCAATAAGTTAAGGACTAATCCGTCGCGGATCTAAGCTCCATTTAAGAGCGACCAACCCAAGTTGATTATTGAAAGAAAGATATATATACTTGGTTTCATGATAGAATGACGTCTACTATAATATGCTTACATGGCAAAATTATAAGCAATTTATGTGTTTAAATGTAGAATGACTTTGGTATCAACTTTTATAAAATATAAATAGATATTTCAATACTAAACTTGCACCTGAAATTCATGGGTAAAATTTAATTACTCAGTCTCTAACCCCGTTATGCAACCATTATACCTTTATAGAAATAAATAAGGTAAAGTATGCTTGTGTCTCTAATTTTTGTAGAAAGTTTCAAAATTATTTCTAGCCTCTAATTTGTATCAATTTTATATTTAATGTTTCAAAAAAAAAATTTACTCTTTTATTTAATTATTGATTTTTATTTTTTTAACGTTTGTTATAAAATTGATTCAAATTAAACTTAGGAATAGAGATTATTTTAAAACCTTTGACAAATATTAGAAATAAAAAATACTTTTAATGTTTTTCAAATTTCAACAGTATAAAATTCAAAATATTTGTTTCTCTGTCCAATTTGTGGTTTTGGTCCTAAAAAATTCAAAATATTTGGTTTTGATTCCTTGCCATTAACATGTCACCATTGAATACTGAGGTCGTATGGCATAAGGTAGCAAAGACCATAACCAGAAGTTTTGAATAGTTTTTTAAGACTACAACTACAGACTAAAATTACAAAACCAAATTTTGCCAAGCCAAAAACTTATAAAACCTGACAGAAGAAATTCAATGTGTCAAACTAGAATCAATCTGTCCAAGCCACATGAAGTTACTCCAACTTTTATTACATTGGATGTGTTTCTACTTAGTACATACACCATCATTGCTTGAATGTAACTAGATTTTATGCAATTTGCTAGCTAAATATCAGAAAAAGATCAATATGATGATGATGATGCATAGATGAGTGACATCACTTAATAATGTCCAACGAGTAAACCTATTTAATATTCCAGAAGTTGAAAAAGTAAAAGAACTACTTAAGAACCACTTGAGCATTCCTTAAAGCTAGGTATCTCTGCACATATTCATTAGGAAGCGATCTTATGATCTTGAAAACTTCAGTGTTAGCATACCGGAGGTTGGTCCTAGGATCATAGTAAGGTGCCTGCAAGGTCAAGTAATTAATCAATTTTTCAGCAAGCCGTATGGCATGGGAAAACTAACAATCATAACCAATATCATGAATCAAAATTAACATATAAAACAGTGGCATTGGAACATTCCAGACCAACAAAAAGATTCATGAACAAATTTAGTCCTCTGTTCTCTTATGACGTGAATATAGTTATGTTGGAATTGATCCTAGGCTGTGGGATAAGAAGTTCAAATACAATGCGATATAAAAGGTACTGTAAAAAGGATCAACAATGTGATATACAAACAAAAATACAATGAAATTTAAATCATAATAAGTTTAAGCAAAAACCTCAACATACTTGATAGTGTTGGGTACGACTTGTTACTAGTTTGATTCGAAGATGCTGTTGGGTAAGAAATATGGTTGGAGAATGGGACACATACAAATTTAAAATTGTCTTTCTTAGGACAACTTTTAAAATAATTTATATACTTTCCAAATAGAAGGACACAATAGCCTTGGTCAAGGACGATTTTTAAGTCAATCTTCTATATCTACAACAAGAGATGTGGAAGACACATCTTTTCAGTCCTTGTTCAACAGAAATCAGATGATACGCTAGATATAGGCCAAGCTGAGCACATTCTGGTCTCAAATTCCACAAGGGCATACAATTATAATAATGAAAAGAATCCAGAACTTCCTATTACTAAATTTTAAATTTGAGGCGGATGAGTTAAGACAGAATTAGTTATGCTAACCAGAAGTGTAAAAGATTCCATGAAATTTGATAAGGATGGGGTGTTTTTAGTTATACGTGTAAGAGGATTCAGCAGAAATTGAGTTTCGGTTTTGAAAGTCTGGTTATACATTTTAATTAATTTTTAATAAATTCCATACTTGTACACAATTTCCAAGAGGAATTCCCAACTGAAATTCAGCTTCCATCAGCAAATATAAACAAGTTTCTATTAATTTCAGTTTAGATTCTAGTTGCTATACATATCAAGCTTAAAAACTTAAAAAATATAAAATAAAAAAAATCAAGTATGTGTAATGCAAGATAGCTAAATCTCAAATCATGTCAAATTGACATAACACAAACTTGAAAATCTTAGATAGTACCAGTGTACCACACGAAGAAAACTTCATTCAGGAAAAAGAATAACTTGCACATGAGAAAATTCATTATTCAATGCTTACTAAATTAAGATGCAACTACAAAAAACAACAGTAAAATCTTATTTTTCACTTGATATCTTAGTGGTAGTCATTAGGAGTGTATTTGGAAACTTTTGAAAAGATAGAGTTGAATAGAATTCTTGAGAGAATTCTTTGATTTGGAACAAAAAGAACAGAAATGAAATAGAATATGTAGAATTTGTTTGAAATAACTGTCCTCCTACTATTACCACTAACTCCCTTTCAAATGCCATTCTCAGTCTCAGCCCCTCAATCTCTAACCTTAGAAGGTGATTTCACTTTCCACCAACACCACCTTCAACCACCACCATTCAGCCCTACATGCACCCACACCCCCACTGCTGACTGCCCTCGCCCCACGATTGTCATCTTTGCTGTGTTAGTTGTTGATTTTATTTTATTTTATTTATTAACACAAATCTATACAAGGCAAAACTTCCTACAACATTGATTGATAATTATAAATGTGGTGTTGGACATAATGATGATGGCAGTAAAGGGTGAGATGTCATCGATGATGGTATTAATGGTGCTGTTGTGTTGAATGGAAAAGATAATTAGTGGGTTAATTTTGGTATTTTAATTTTTCAGTGAGAATAATTTTGGCAATGTCACAACTCATGAGAATAAAATTAAAAATCGACCACACTTGGTCTGATTTGATTTAGCTTGAAACATGAGAATTGAATTCATTAGATTTGAAATTTACATAACTTTTTACAACCAAAGTATGGAAAAGAATTCTAACTCTCAAGTGAATTGAAATCACAAAGTTTCCAAACACCATTTAGAAAATGTTTAGACATTTAAGCACAAATTGATCCCGCTACACATCCAAGCATTTGTGTCAACCAGGTTGCTCCAAACCCAACAAAAACAACTCGCATAATGTGCGCGAGTCACGCACTTCTTCTTCTTTGTGTTCCTTCTTCTTCGCGCAGTTTTTCCTCATCATCATTCTTTTATTTATGCTATTGTTGCTATATTTTTTTTTCTATTTCTTCTTCTCCTCCTCCTCCTCCTCCTCCTCCTTCTCATTCTCCTGGTAGTTATTGCAGTATTTTTTATTCTTTTTCTTTGTTTAATTCTTTCTTCTTTTTAATTTATTGTTTTTATTCTTGTTAAGATGAAACAAAAAGAATTATAATGTGAAACATGAAGGAGAAGATAAGGAAGAAAAAGATGATGATGATGACGATGATGATGATGAAAAAGAAGAGGGAGAATTTTGAATTGTGCAAAATTTATCAGAAAAATAGCACCGAAACTTTTTAATCGTGACACAGAAAGTTTCTTAATTTTGACACCGAAATGACCATGATATCGAAAATTTATTAATTTTGACACCGAAATTTCTTAACCGTGGCTGAAATTCTTATTGAACGGATGAAAGAAGAAGAATTATGAGAATGTGAAAGAAGAAAAATGATGAAAATGTGAAAAATGAAGAATTATGAAAATGTGAAAAATGAAGAGGAGGAGGAGGAAGGAGAATTTTAAATTGTGTAGAATTCATAGAAAAATAATATCAAATTTTTTAACCATGACACAAGTTATTTTATAATTTTGAACCAAAACTTTTCAAAGATTTCTTGTGTCATTTATCAAAAATCCCTATGTCATTTTTAACACATTTCTTGTGTCATTAATAAAAAATTACTGTCACTTTTGTTATCGTTAAACTAATTGTGTGATATTGAATTAAGAAGAAGTTGATGACGGTGGTGATGATAATAATAATAATGAAGGAGGAGGAAGAGAAAAAAAGGAGGAGAAAATATCAAACAAGAAAAGAAGATGTAGGAGGGTGGAGCAAGAGGAGAAGGAAGAGGAGGAGGAGATGGTGGTGATAATGATGATCATTATGATGATAATGATAACGAAGGTGGAGGAGGAAGAGGAAGAAAAAGAAGAATGAGAGTGAGAACATAAGAAGCGCGTACGTAAATTTAACTTGGTTGAACTTGGTTAAAAAAAGACTTGGTCATATACATATAGTAAATGGCCATAAGAATAGTATGACTGAGTGATACAAGGTAATAGGTGTGACAATATTTTGCTCCCCTCTTTTTGGATTGAGTTTGTACTGAATGGTCTTAAAAAAAACATTTAGGCACAATAGTATTCACTCGATGTCTTGTGTTGGATAAAATGTACAAGTGTAAGAACTAAGAACCTAAGAGGCAAGTATTGGATTCAAAGCAAGCAAAATCTTTTACACATGGAAGGATAAAACATTACAAAATTTCAAAAGTGTGGCCAAAAGCAAGAATGCATGTTATTTTCAGAAGCTCACCAAAACAAGCTAGTAATATATTTGTTACTGTTTTAACTGCTTAAAGAGGAAAGATAAGTACATACCTCAAAGCCAGTAATATCACAAATTTTCTTGGAGGGATGCATAGAGGGGGGCGATTCAATATTGACATCTGCAAGAAAATCCACTATAAATACATATACAATTTGAATATAAAATTAACCCTAGGAGCAATCTTAACTCACAATTGGGTTCCTCAGGAGGGTAATTTTGGTAATTCTCAGCCTGAATAATCTGTTTAAGGTGTTTCCAGTGCCTGCCTCTGGATTGGCCTTTAGGATATTTCTCATACATTTGAACCTTCTTGAAACTGAGATAACTAGGCAAAACCAGCTCTGCCTCCACTACCTCTGGCTCCATCTTTGCAGCGACCACAGCAGAATACGTGTGAGTGTTAACCCTAAGGGCTGAGCTGCTTCTTCGTACACAGCAAAAAAAAAACGCGATTGAGCCAATCAAGGTGGAGATGCGGTTATCAGGTCTGGCAAGAATGACGGCTGCCGCTTCAATAGCTTCAGCGGGGATGGTGGAGACCGTCTGGACTTTGCGGCAAAATCTGTGTAAGGCAGGAAAAGATTTTTGGGTTTTTTATTTTAAGCAAGGTTGCAAGAACCGAACCGGTCAATGAACCGTCAAATGACTGGTTCAATGGTCCAACCGAAATCGAACCATGCTTGAACCAGTTTAATTAAATATAAAATAAAATTATTAAAAATTCAATATATAATTTCAAAATGAATAATGTTTCGTCTTCAAAATAAAATGTTTCTAGTTAGTTTCTAATCAACAAGAAGCCAACAACTAAGAAATTAACTCAGAATCAGAACAATAGTACAAAATTAACTAAGAAAATTACTGACAATCAACAATAATTGAAGCAGAACAAAAATAACAATCAACAATCAATCCCTGTTTTTTTTTCAATAGTTATATATAGTGATACAAATGCATGTATTTTGAAAAAAACTCTTCATTGTTCCAGTAACAGAAAAGCTTAAGGAAGCTAGAGTCTAGAACTGAACAACAATCTCTGAGGTTTGAGGTGTTAAACAACCCAATCAAAAGAGTGAGATTTCAGAAATGAAAACACTTCTATTTTATCACTAGCATAAATATCTTCATCAAGGCACACACATTCAATTAAATAAAACACATCTTCTGCTACAGGACCTGTAGATTTAATAAACAAAAGATATATCATGTATGCATTGTGGCAATTCAGAAATGGAATAAACATTTAGAAGGATAATATATTAATATTAGCCTTAACTAATATGAAAGAGCAAAAGCTAACTTCCAACATGTAATATTTCATGAGAGTTGTTTGCAAAGTCAAAATGCTGGAGCCTTAAAATGAAATATTTGTTGTGCTTCAGAAAAAAAAGGAATACAAAAGATTTGTTGTGTATCATTCAAGAGTATCAAGAAAAGTTTATTATAACCATTAAAAGGCTCACAAAATCCCTAATACAGTGATCGATGATAATATCTGAAAATCAGCATGGATTTTGAAGCTTGAACAAAAATGAAATATGTTACCCTACTCACTCAGATTATAAATTTACTAGATTCACAAATATAAATAGCTCAAGCTAGCAACAATGAAGAGAGTTTTTCAAAATACATGCATTTGTATCACTAACAGCACAACCTCAACATGTCAACAGCCATAGCAGGCCAAGAATACAGGACAATCAACAAGAAAAAGCTAAGGAATAAAGGACACAATAAAACAAAATTAACAAACTCAAGAACACACTAAACTCGAAAAAATTAACAACAATCAACAATAAATAATTCAAAACATTAACAACCACCTTGCATCTCTCATGACTTGAACACAATAAAAAAAATTGCTATCCCCATAAACATAAAAAACCGGCAGAAATTAACTCAAAATCAGAAGTTCAGAACAATAGTACAAAATTAACTACGAAATTTAACAACAATCAATAATAATTAAGTCAACAAAAAACAAAAATCAACAATCCTCTCCTGTTAACAACAATCAATAATCAAGAAAATTAACTCAAAAAAACAATTAAGTCAGAAAACACGAATAACTAAAAATACCTTCCAGAGCATAGAGCACAGAGGTGAGGTTGAGGGAGCACGTCGGACACACGAAACGGAGCGCGGCGGAACTGGAGCAGAGGAGGGCTGGAGCGCAGCAGAACAAGGGCTGTGCGATGGAGGAACGAGATGGAGGAGACGAGAATGAGTAGTAGGGACGACAGAACAGGGGTTGTGCTACGGAATAACGAGACAGAGGAGACAAGTAGCGACGCGAGACGCGTTGAGAAGGAGGAGACGAGCTTGAGCAGTGGAACGGCGACTGGAGTAGATGCGACGGCGGCGGTGAGACAGCGGTGGACGTGAATTTTCGGCGATGGAGAAGGCGGCGTGGGTACGTAGGGCACTGAATTCTGATATTGATTCTTCAATGTATGCGAATTTGGGTTTTTTTTTTTTTTTTCTTAAAAAATAGTTAATTACTTAATTCTCAGTGGTTCTGAACTTGCTTTTCAGTCTCAACGTCGTTTTAAACTTAAAATTGTTTTAAATTTGTCTCTAAAGTTAACAACCGTTATTTTTGCTTTGGTGAAGAAATGATAACGTAATTAGACAAAAATCATCCTGTACTGATAAAAACGTTCTTAGTATATTTTTATTTCCAAATAGAATAGAAATGACATTGTTTTAGGATATTTTAAAGGTTTTTTACCCTCAAATATGTTAAACCTTTCAAAATATCTTAAACGACGTTATTTATGTTCTATTTGAGTGACAAAAATAAAACGATAATGTTTTACCGGTCCAACATGATTTTCAATGTGCTCTCCATTCAACCACTTATTATTCCGTCGTTAAAAAATATCTTAAAAACGACCATTATTAAAAAATATTTCAGAAACGACTGTTGTTAAGTTTATAAACAAATTTAAAACAATTTTAAGTTTAGAGTTTAGAGTTTATGATTCAAAATAAAATGATGTTCTTTTAGAACACCGTAAAAAATCAGTCACATCTCTTAAAAATCGAACCAATTTTTTTAATTTACCGATTAACTACCAATTTAACCAATTTTTTCGTTGGTTTTTTGTTGGATAATTTTTCATTACAACTGAATCGATTGGAGGATCGGTTCTAGTTAATTCAATCCAATCAGCTCAATTTTAAGAACCATGTTTTAGGTGCAGATGTGTTTTTACATGTTATTTTCGGTCTAGGCTAGATTTGTCTTACGCTTATCATAATCAAACCGAAATTGACCCGTCAAAATATTGTGTGATTGGATTATTAGTTTTTAATTGTTGGACGATTGGTTATTCTGTTTGATA
>NC_029790.2:127402075-127403789 GCF_000816755.2 Arachis ipaensis
CAATATTGAATATTTGAGATTAAAGTTAATTTAAATTTTCATTTTTCATCCATAGCGACTCCCTAGCTTCAGCCGACGATTGTTTCCTTCCGTCATTTTGCCTTCAATTTAAAAAAATCATACTTTTTGTGCACATAAAAAAGATGACTTGATGTATCAAGTCAGTCATCGTATATTTGTGTTTAAATATATAGTATTTAATTTATTTTTAATTTGTATTTTATATTTCAATTCGCATTTTACATGATGACCGATTTTATTGTACGTGTAATATAATTGCTTTTATTCAAAAAAAATCAAAGGAATCTGAAGGACCGAATTTGATTTAATAAATAATTAACACTTGTAATTGAACATGAGAATGTTACATATGTAAAGAATAGGCTATGCATTCATGGAAAATCAACCTATTACTTGAAAATACCAATCAGCTATAGAATTCAACATGCCCTGCAATTTCTCTGCATAGTAGCTTTGCTTGGCTAGCCAAGTTTATGCTTTTGGCAATAGCCAGACCTGTCTGTTTGTGTCTAGTTGCAGGCTTATATGACTTGGCCTGCTCTTCAGATCCCAACACCAAAGCTTCCTTGGCAGGAACCACGCTTTCCCACCAAAACTCGCGCAAAATCCCATGTATCAACTCCCAATAACTGCGTTCTCTGAGCACCCGAAATATTGTGCTTCCGTTTGGTGTCCAGCAATATAGGTCAACCCACTCGCAATCCATTATCTCCATTTGGCCCTGCACTTGGGGCATGTAATAGAAAGGCATGGATGACCATGGCAACCCCGTCTCCGGCTTGCCCTTGTTGTAAGGACACTTGACTTCCAATATCCCACCTTCGGGGAAGCAACCTAGAACACCATCCGGGGAGGCACCAATCCAATCGAGTCGCTCATTCGCATGCATTGCAAACCCCATTGTGCTCACCTCATGACCTGTGATTTTTCTGTACTGATCTATAGCTGCTGATTCATTCTGCACACCCCATTCCATGGCGTTTCTTTTGGAAGCTTCAATGACCTGTACTTCTGTTGCAAATACTTTCTCGTGCCATAACTCGACACGACGGCTCCCTTTCCAGAAACCCAATGCAGTACTGAATGTGCTTGTGGTCAGCTTGTCCTTACGAAGCGCGAACCACTCGTCTGAGCGTTGTTGGACCTCAGACTGTGAAAGGTTCGAAGCAATCACCGGAGAGGATGAGGACCGAAAAATGATTGGGACAACTGAAGAAACCGCCAGTGAAGCACATGTGGAGTGATTTCTTAAAATTCTTTTCCAATAACTACTCCCAGCACATGGAGACACAAATGCTTTCTGGAGAATGCCACTGAATCTAATGGTGCAGGAATTGCTTGTAGCTGAAATCGTCATCCCATTCATTCCAAATCACTGAGTAGTAAGTACCTAACAGAAACCGGTGATGATAGCCAATGATTTACCAAACTATGCTAGAAGATATTCCTTCTAAATGCGCTCAATTAAAATCGGAGCTAAAAGGAACATTAGTTACATCAAAACCAAGCTTTTGCCACACAGAATATGCATCTTCTAAATACACTACCCACAGTGTTCTGAGTTCTGACAAACATGAATGGAAAAAAGAGCTATGCTTTTCGGTTTTCACAAATATAGCTGAGCACACAAAATGAAATTTATCAATAATTTGTTTTTTGGGGAAAAATTCAAAGACACAATATTATAAATGAC
>NC_029790.2:127404149-127418758 GCF_000816755.2 Arachis ipaensis
ATAAGGAGCACCTGGAAACAGCTGCGAGAACTGGAAGGAGATGGTAGAAGAGAGGGATTTTGGAGGGTTTATGTGATTTGGGAGTTTGCGAAGGAGAATAGGTTTCAAAACCCTAACTGTGTGATTTGTGGGTGTGGCAAGGAATTTGAGGAAGGAGGAGGAAAAAAACACCAAACCCAAACCCAAAGCCCTTCATTTCATATATTCCTCCTCTTCGAATCCTGTCATCCCCCGCTTTGGTAAATTTCAATCATATAAAGGATAGTTGTCCTGCATATTGCCAAAATTTCAATTTGCACTAAAATTCGTACAAAAATTATCGGATCGAATTTAATATTCGTAGTTTTTAAGTTTGTATTCGATTAGATATATCTGTAAAATATAAAAATATTTTTTAATTTTTTTAAAATATTAATAATTTTTTTTATTTTTTTAAATATATTTACTTTTAAAATAATATTAAACGTATTTTTTTTAAATAATAAAATTAAAGTAATTAACATATATGATAATTATTAGTTGAAATAAAACATAAGAAAAATATTTATTTATTTTTGCGGATTCGCGGATATGCAAATACCTACATAAAATTCGCAATCCAATTCTATAAGTGTGCGGATCAAATCAGATCCGATTCGATAGTCTTGCGGATCGGATCTATGTCTACAATTTTTGTATCAGATTCAGATAAATACCGCAGATATGTAAATCAGATCTGATTCATGAACATCCCTAATTGTCCTTGTCCGACTCGCCAAAAGAACCGGCCAAGCTTATTGGGTCATTGAATCTAGCTTAATCGGTTGATCATAAGTTAAATTAGTTGATTTAGTTTTATTTAAATAAAAATATAAAATAATTAAAATTTAAAAGATATATTTTTATTAATATTTTAACAATAATTAAGTCTTGAATTCTAAAAATAACTAATACAAAAATAAATATAAAATTAATCAATATTATTATAATAATATCTTAATTTAACACAATAAAAATAACAAACCCTAAAATTCTGTCTAGGAAATAATTTTAAAATTTGGTATCTATTATTTTCTTTTTTTTGGGGTTACAATTGTTGCCTTAGGAATTGATTCTTGTTATTGGATGATGATGTTTGTGATGAACCCATCTTAAAAATAAGAAAAATTCAATCAATTCACATAACCTATCAACTAACCATAGTATCACATTAATACATCACCTAATTAATTCACAGAGCCTATCATTCCAATCATCTAAATAGCAAGCATCAATCAACCTAAACAATAAATATCAATTAACCTAAGCAGCAACAATCACGAAAAAAAAAATTAACAACAATCAGAAAAAACTAACAACAATTATAGAATAAAAAATAGCTAAAAGTAACCATTGCAGCTACATTAAAACAGGATCAGTAGCAACAATCATCTAAAATATTAAACAATAATGATTGAATAGCTAAAAAAAATAAAAAAAGATCACCTTGATTGCACGTAAAGGGAGAGAACCGAGCTAGAGAAGAGAAGAGGGAGGCTGAGGAAGACAGAAAAAAGGCAAGAGAAGAGGGCAAACTACGGAAGTGAAAGCAACGAGTAGAGAGGCAGCAGCGAGCAGTAAGGGCGAGCAACGAGACAATGCGGTGACGCAGAGGGGCCGGCGAGAGGCGCGGTGACGCAGAGGAGCAGGCAAGCAGCGCGTCGATTGTAACGACTCAATTTCCAGCATGCCATGGTCAATGCTAACTATATATTATTTGTATAATATGAACCTGTAGCGTGAGTTATAAGCGTGAATTAAACGAGTTATTTCGTTATTTCGTTATTAGCTATAACAGTTAGGCACATAACACGTTTAGAATGAAAGCAAAAAGCACAGATAGATATATTCACATCCATATGCTCGAAGGATGAGTTTCACATATAAGGTGGTTGTATACATAAGATAGATAGTCATATATGTACAGACTCATAAACTAAGCACCGAACTCCGCCTTTATAAAAGCCACCCTAGACTGGAGTCGGAATACTATACAAAAGATCTTAACCCCTCATAAAATATACTAAATACGAGGAAAATAACCTAAACTACTATCTAACTATGCTCCTCCAATACAACATACTCCTATGGACTATAAGTCAGATCAATGATCATCGTGTCCTCCCAAGGTAGAATGACTTCAGATGGTGTCTCGTAGGAAGGGGTCGACAAGAAACTATTAGGAATGGTCGGCTTGACGACCTTTCCTAAAGAACCAAACTAAGCATCCAATGGTTCCAGAGGCTAATAATAAGACACAGAGTCCACCAGTATCAATGGCTCAGGTACAGAGCCAAATCACTCATGATAGATAGGCTAGATGTTGAAAGGTGACTCTGGCTCCAGGTCTGGCTAATAAAAATGTTGTGGTGGAAAAGGGTGATAGAAGACTCCAGGGTGTAACTCTGACAGTAGAAAATCATAAGGAGAATCAGTATTGAACTGCTGAGAAAGAAGGGGATAAGAAAAGGACTGCTCGAAAAGCGTGTAAATTTACGTACTCAGCTCACCCCAGATGAAAGTGTTGCCCCATGCGGAATCCTTGTAGCGGGCTAGTAGAGGGTACTCAAAGAAAATGATTCCTAATCTCATCTGTGGAGTGGGAAAAAAAGGGGAATGAAAACCAATAGTTCCCAGCAAGACGATAACGGAGAACAAAGAGATTTTCGTGCTAAGCCTAAGTTTTATGTGTAACTAGAGAATTTTCATACTAAATTTACGTTCACTGAAGTCGTTCAACAAGGTACACAAACAAATAAGAGATCAAATAAATGACAATACACAAGTAGGAATTAAGCACATATATTCAATCACATAGAAATGCGCAATCAAGTATGATGCATACCTTATCTTAGTGCAAGCTATGAACTCATGTGTTAGTTGTCTACCCGCTCCCGACATTATCCAAACATAAGTTTCGGATATGATTTTTTAGCTAGTGCGCCTCATCATAATTATATAAAGGTATTTGATCGCCATGTCAAATACAATAAACAAACATCTGATCGTCATGTCAGATGTTTCTTTGAACTGAAAAATGACTCAACATTCTGTGGGCGTTCCCACACTTCTGGCTAGACGGTCTAAAACTCTGCACTACCAGGTGGTCATCACGCATCATTGGATCTTTTACTTTTTTTTGGGGGTACATTATAGTGACTTATCGAAGGGACTCTCTTGCCCTTGCTCACTCAATACATTACTATGGTATCATTTCATAACTTAAGAGATTCTCTACTCTTAGCCTTTCAACCTTCGATACCATATTATTCAAGTTTTCATTAAGTATTAAATGTCTTTTATACTCTTGTTTATCCTAAAAGTGACACTCTACCATATTATCATTATATTTTTTCATAAAGACCATCTTACTCCTAAGACTTACTAATTAACCATTTTAGTTTTTTTCTAAATGATCATTTTAATCATAGGTGTCATAATTAATTATCCTAGTATTAATTATTATCCAAGTTGATAATTTACACTCTAATTTACCAAATAAGCTTCAATTCTTTTATTAATACCCATTTCGTCCTTAATAACCTAATCTTACATTTTTATCCCTAATTCTTTACTAAAATCCTTATTTAGACTCAACATGTATCTTATTTTACAACTTGACTCTAATTAGCTTATATAATATTCCACATTTACCCCTAGTACACACTATGTTTTAACCTTATTAGTTACCTAATTTTTCTAAGTGTCACTTTTAGTACATCCTACATTTTTTCTAGGATCATACATTAGATTTTGAGTAAAACCCCTCCCCGGTCCCTAACCATTTACGAAATTGACCTGGCGCCCCCTCATCATTGGAAATTAACAACGCGGTCCTTAACCATTCTTTCCGTGTGACCAAAAGGACCCTCTTACCGGTACTTCCGGTTAAGAGGGTCCTTTCGGTCACACGGAGAGAATGGATAAGGACCGTGTTATTATTTTCTAATGGTGAGGGGACCGGGGAGGACTTTTACTTAAAATTGGAAAATAAATAAAAAAAATATTGTTTTAAGTTTGTATCTAATGCTTTTTGCCATATTTTACATGTGGACGGAGAGCAAACAACGTTAAACTTAATAAATAGCACGAAATCATTAACAACGAGACTTAACACAAAAGTGATAATTATTTGGGTTGATTAAGCACTATTATTTAGGTTTTAAGAATGACATATATGTTCTATATTGTTGAACCTAAAAAAAAAATAGTTCAAGATTATTATTCCATATACACCTTTTTCTAAAAAAATTAAACTGCTTTTCTTATTAGTGGAATTAAATTCATAAACCATAATTTTAATAGTAGGATTACACGTAGAGACTAAATATTCTTTTGAGATTTTTAGAAGTGATATTTGTTGATATGGCGAATTAATTTTAATTTAATTTTACGTATTTTAATTTTGTTTATTTAGTTACTAATTTGAATTTTATGTCAGAGGATTTAGAATTTTCTTTATTTAACCTAAAGTTGAGTGAGTTTCTTCGATTTAATTTTCAAACCAGTGAACAAATTATATTGAGGTATTTCTTTCTTGTTGCATCAAGAAATTGAATACAAAGAAAATCAGTTTGATTTTTTATTCAATTTCTTGATGCAACAAGAAAGAAATACCTCAATCTAATTTGTTCACTGGTTTGGAAATTAAATCGAAAAAACTCACTCAACTTTAGGTTAAATAAAGAAAACTCTAAATCCTCTAACATAAAATTTAAATTAGTAACTAAATAAACAAAATTAAAATACGTAAAATTAAATTAAAATTAATTCGTCATATTACGAACATTTGAATGAAACAAATATCACTTCTAAAAATCTAAAAAGAATATTTAATCTCTATGTGTAACCCTACTATTAAAATATTTAGTCCCTAACCATCTAGAAAAGGACCTGGCGTCCCCTGACCATTAGAAAATAACAACACGATCCTTATCCATTCTCTCGTGTGACCGAAATGACCTTCTTGTCAGTTTTCAGGTAAAAAGTAACCGAAAGTACCGGTAAGAGGGTCCTTTTGGTCACACAGAGAGAATGGTTAAGGACCGCGTTGTTAATTTCCAATGGTGAAGGGGCGCCAGGTCAATTTCGTAAATAGTTAGGGACCGAGGAGGGGTTTTACTCTTAGATTTTAACTTATTTTCTCATATTTTTACTTTAATTTTTTTATCATCTTTCTAAACCTTCATATTATGACTTATTCTTATATCTTAGTATCTTTTATAATTATGAAGCTCACCTCAAGTGTCTGTCAATGTTCGACCCTCAATAATACGTTTAGGCATAGCCTTTATATTCACAATTAGCATTCATTTCATCAAAATGAAGCAATTCATCATATAATCAATATTCATGCAACTCATGCATCATACACTTTTAAAGAGGGCATACACAAATCAATATCAAGCATAGAAATCAAATAAACATTATCACCCTTACTTTAGTCTTGATGTTCACTCTTGAACACGTTAGAAATACTAAATCTCCTAAACAAAGGCAACTTGACAATTAATGAAAAATCAATGCTTATGGCCGAGACTTAGGAGCAATGGAGGAGCTGAGATACAACTTTTTTTTGCTTGAAATACTAGCCTCCAACCATCCTCCTTGTAGTTCCTAAAGGTGATTATCTTACTAAATTTTCAAAGGAAAGAATAAGAAAAATGGAGAAAGGAAGTAGGAAACTTGGTGCTTGAAAGAATCAGTGAAGTGAAAGTTATGAAATCGACACAAAGAATCACTTTTTTCTTCTCTCAAGGCTTCGACCACTCTCTCTCTTTCTCTTTAATTTCTTTTCTTTCTCACTTGTTAAGTTTGATTAGTGTAGTATGATAGGTAATCAATGAAGTGGTGGAAAAATGTACTTCATTAATGAGATCAAGAGTGGATAAGAGTGTTATTAATGTGCTTAGTCACTATCTAATCATATCTTACTATTTGATCTTATCCTAATGCCTATGGATAATTATCCAAGGTAAAAATGAATAAGATGGTAATTAATAATTCTAGTTGTATTCTAGTCATGACTTAGCAATCGATCTTATCCTAATTGTTATGGATAATTATTTAGAGTAAAAATTAATTAATGAAGAGGTAGAGAGAGGCAGAGAGTTCAACTAGTTAGACAGAAAAAGAATAAGAATGCAGAGGTTAAGTGTATTCTATTAGGATTAAGTAATATTTTTACCACATAGTAAAAATATGTGTAGTAATAACCACTCTAAAAGATAGTGCATAAATATGTGGTTGAATTTTTTTTTTTTTGAAAAAGAAGAAAGAAAGTAGTAAACTTCTATGGTTTTTCACAATAATCATAATGATCTCAGTTTGACTTTTTAACTTGACTTATACCAGTATTAATTACATTCTCGCTTCTAGAATATCACTCAGATACGTAAAGGGGATAACAAATAAACTTATTTGTGACACTAAAATTATCTATTTAATTATTTTCAATTGTTTTTCTTTTTTTTTTTGAAAAAGCGGGTTCTATTATAATTTCACGATACTAACAACAAGCATCACAAAAATAAGCGACATAAATTTAATGCAATTGAAAGAAACCTGCTCATATCCTATCCAATAGATAAAAGTCAGGCCCAATAAAACAAAAAGGCCCACCCAAAAGGGTGGCTATCACGACATGCCTGACTTCCTTAAGGAGGTTGAACACCGATTTAAGGAGACAAAGTTCTACCTACCCAAGATAGATAACCTCCAGAAATCTCTCCAACTATCTCTATCTTTCCAGAGAGATAGATTCTAACAAACTCCTAAGATAAAGGAAACGGTTATTTATCAATAAAAGTGAAACTACTCCAACAAAGGTGGTTATCTACTCTACTATAAATACACTGGTACCTCACAGGTATATTCACGTTCGAATCCACTAAAAACCCGCTTAAAACCCTTAATAACTAAAGCATCGGAGTCTCTTGCAGGTACCACCCCCACCTCCTCACGAGAAACTTGGACATGCGGCACCTCGGCACCAAAGAGGTCGGATGCTGCCACATTAAGGGATCTGGACCTCACGTTTAGGCCCAAATCAACGTTTCAGGTAACCCTCAGAACAAAATCCATTTACTAAACTCAACTAAAATCTTCCAATAGCTCAATCACTCTTAATCTCACCGTACTTAACCTACTTAATTTTATTTATTTTTTACTTACATTAAATTAACACAACTCTTAGTCACACACTTTATTAAATAAATTTAACCACTGATTTAACAAAACCCTAAACAAAATGCTAAACTCACAAAATAATCTAAAAAAAATAAAATAACCATATAAACAATAAATCTAATGATATTTGGCTGCAGGGTCTCTTTAAAGTGGTGGTGACAGAGGCAGCAGTGATGGTGACGTGAACAGCAACAGCGGAGAGAGAGAGGGAGAGAGATTTTGCGTTTGAATTTTACACCAATTTTACTATCATATTTACTGGCGGATGAAAAGTTGAACAATAATCTTTTTTGGCGACGAATTTCTCTTGTCCGTCGAAAAACCCGACATTAAATCTCCAGTAAAATTCGACGCTAAATCTGACGGTTCTCAGCTCTTTTCTTGTAGTGTCTTACAACGATGAGACCTGAGATTGGCGATGATAGAAAAATTTGAGTTGAGTTGTTAGAATTTGCCTTCCCCTCGTCGTTTATTATTTTTTAGTTTTTAGAAGGGTATGATTTATTTTTTTGAGAATCTTGAAATACTAAAGGTAAATGCTCAAATTGGTAATTCAAAAAAAATGCTATACATAAAATTAGTCCTTATCATAAATTCAAGCACTAAATTCATTTCCATATATATCACCAATTTGAGGGCAAAATGCAATCTTCCTAAGCTCGTCAGAACATAACATCTATCGTTTTGAGTACAAATTCGAAAATGTTACTCCAACAACAAGCTGATAGAATCACGAAGTTCCATTTCCATTTTCAATTAACCCTAGCTTTTAAGAAATGTTTTGATTTGGGGAAAATAGGTGAAACTCACGGAAAGTGAAGGATTGCGTGTAACACCCTACCATATAGAGCTTTACGCTTAAGCCGTAAAACAGAGGTGGTGTGCTATTACGACCTCTAAAATAAAATATATATATATACATATTACAATAGAAAGGATATAATATACGAGGAGTCTTGAAAAATGGGTAAAACAAAAATACGAAATAAAAAATGCAGCGCTCAGGAGACAAGATTACTTGCGTGCGAAGAATACTAAAGAGAGACAACGCGAAATCCCCCTTGGCTTGTTTCAGCGTTCTTGGCTGAATTGGGAAGAAGAGAGACATTTTCTTTAAATTATTTGGGCTAAAGGGTTGGGCCTTGGGCCATTTCGGACCCGGTTCAACCGGTTTGGTCCGTTCGACCCAATCTTGGGGCAAATTCTTTAAAATTAGTGTCAAAATTCTTATTTTAATTAGCTCTATTCTATTTTACTATAAAATTTACGTTTCCAATTTTTTTTATAAAAATTGAATTTATTGGTTAATTATTCGCTAATTTAATGGGGTTTACATTGAGAGAAAGAGCAGAAGATAGCTTTGGACGAGTAAGGATTCGATTGCAGACAGAGCTCCATGATTTGCTAACGCAAGCAGCGGAAGCGAACCAATAAGCCAGGAGCCTTGCCAGAATGTTCTGGAGAAGGTCCTCATTCACCGAACTGAAACTTCCACCATTCCTGTTGGCTGAAAAGGCGATAGAGCAGATGAGAAGAGACATTAGAGGAAGGAGGGCAGAGACTGGCGACGTGAAGGAAGGAATGGCGACCTCCGTTGGTGACCGATGCGGTGAGTAATGAGTGCCGAGGGAGTGCAAACTCCAGCAAAGACGGGTTATAGGAGACGATGGAGGGAGCGCCAGCAGATGAGAGAATGCAAGCGTCGACGATGAGCTCTGTCTAAGTGTTAGAGTTTTCAGAGCATTAGTGTAATAGTGTTATAGGGGAGAAGAGCAGAAGTTTGATGAGTTAGTGTAGCGCGTTTGGGACTTGGAGTTTCTTTTTTTTAGCGGAAACCTTTTGGCCACGCTTTTTAGAGATGTCAATAGAGTTATTGAAAAAGAGGACGCTTTAAAAACATGCCAGGATCAAAAACTTTTTGCCACACTTTAAAAATGTCTTTGTTTTTCTTTATGGCCATGCTTTTGAAGTGTGGTAAAATTTCTAATTAATTGTTACCCTCATAAAAGTGTGGTCATAGACCCTTTTACCACGCTTTTTAAGTGTAGTAAAAAAAATGTGGCTAAATTTCTAATAAATCGTCATCCTCAAAATGCATGATCATTGGCCATTTTTAACCACACTTTTAAAACGTGACAAAAAAAAGCGTGATCATAAACTTTTTTCTTGTAGTGTCTTTAAATTTTGTTGCGATTCTTACTCCCTACATACCACGTAAGATGGCAAAATATGCATAGATGACGGAAGAACTATGAAATATAATAAAGTATGGAGGATATATATGTCTCTCTCTGTACACCTAATACCACATCATCACTACTACGTTATTATGATGTGTGTCTTGTATTTTATTACGTGTCTACTTAGCTTCAATAACCCATCTTCTACGTACAACCATGCATGCACGCATGTACCTCCAAAAGTGCGTGCCACTTATAATTGTAATGTGCGTGCCACTTATAATTGTTATCAATGTTAATTACATGCATGAATCTATCAATAATATCCTATGTTAATTTCCTCCAAAAGTTGTATAGAATCATTTGCTTGTGCAAATCATAACACTTATCCATCAATTCCATTAAAAAAAAATCCACCATTGTTCTAATTAAATGTGTACTATATATATAGATGAACTTTAACATTATTAAGGCCATTATGGATGATGAAGCAATGATGAAGGAAAGGTAATAAGGAACAAAATATAGAGATCGATATTGCATTGGTAGATGAAAAAAAAAGAAGACGAATTAAATTTGTTTAAAGTGCTTCCATTTTAAATGGCATGGTGTGTATATATGAACATTAGAGAGAAGAAGAGAATGCAAAGAATTCTGTAAATGCTGGTATAAGTGTTCTTGAAGAGTGTATAGACTAATACATTGCTGATGAGTTCAGTTAGTTGTAAGTTGTAACGACTTTCCGTTCTAACTAACTCACATCTTATCTTTACCGAATTTCTATGTATACGTATTGTTAAGCAGCTCTATATATAAAATCAACACAATTTATTCTTTTTTATTAGTACTTAATTTTCAGTGTATTTTTATAAGTTGATATTAATGAAAAAAAAAGTTAAACACACTAATAAAATATATATACCGATTAAAATTACTGGCTAATATAAATAAAATTTATTGTTCTGAACTTTTTTGTTTCTATATTGTTTTACTAGCTTTTGTTATAGCATTAAATTTAATTAGGGACTTGAATAAATTGAATAAAACTAGAAGGACTTATGAATTAATTATACCTTTCATAAAGTGATTGTCTGGCGTGGGATGAATTTTGAAGGAAAATAAAGGAAAAGATGGCTACTACAAATCTTCCATTTTAATTTTCTTCTTTAGGTTCTTAGTTCTAAACTCTCGTATAAATAGAGGACAAAAAACATGGATATCACAAGTTAGTGTCTTAGTGCCCTTATATTTATGAGAAAGTATAAAGAAATAATAATGATAATGGTAAATAATAAATAAAAAAAAGACAAAATTTAAAATTAGAATTAATATTTAAACATATTTATACTTCGTATAATTATTTTTAATCTCACCATAACCTCCAATGCACGCATAAAACTCGCGGTAATATGAAACTGCGGTTAGTTTAAAACTTATGTGTATCCTTTATTCGTTTTAAAGGCAAAAAGTACTCTCAATTTATATATATTGAATTAATGATTGTTAGAAACAAGAGACTAAACTAGAGAAAGAATTTGTGTATTATTGAGTGTATTCTAGTTGTCTATTCAAGTTGTCTAGAATAATACAATATAGAAGGGTATTTATAGGTGCTAAGAGAATCGTAATAATCAATGCGTAATATTTTATAATAAATATTCAGATATACTAAATAATTCTAATTGATCATAATTATATTCTAACATCTCCCCTCAAACTCAAGTGACAACTTGAGTTTGAAACATATTTAAAACAACGAAATAAATAGAAAAAAAACTGCATAAATTGATAAAACGGGTGCAGACGGAACTGCCGGAAGGAAGCGCAGATGGAACTGCTGCTAGTCTGAAGGAAGCGCAGATAGAACTGCCGCTTGTCTGAAGGAAGCGCAGATGGAACTGCCGCTAGTCTGAAGGAAGCACAGACGGAACTGCCGCTTGTCTGAAGGAAGCGCAGACGGAACTGCCGCTATCTGAAGGAAGCGCATACGGAACTGCCGCTATCTGAAGGAAGTGCAGACGAAACTACCGAAAAGAAACACAGACGAAACTGCTACAAGGAAACACAGACGAAACGCAGACGGAACTGTCACGAGAAAACGCAGACGGAACTGCCATGAGAGAACGCAGACGGAACTGCTACGAGAGAACGCAGAACTGTCGAAAAAGAGCGAAAACTATATGATTTCTTCATGAGAATAGGTAAGCAGCGGATGACAATGGTGTTTGATCATTCGACTCGAAAAACACAAGACAGAAAAAATAGGCTAGTCGGTGAGGTGAAAAAACATCAAATGAGTGACAAAAAGGAAAGAAGAATGACATAGAAAAAAATACAAAAACTACGGTGATTTCATCGCAAGAAAAATAACCTATCCTCTTCAAGGAGGATACCATGTTGGAAATAAGAGACTAAACTGGAGAAAGGATTTGTGTATTATTAAGTGTATTCTAGTTGTCTATTCAAGTTGTCTAGAATAATACAATATAGAAGGGTATTTATAGGTGCTAAGAGAATCGTAACTGAAGCAGCGGCAGCCGGTTCGAGTTCAAGGCCTGCCGTTGCTTCTTCGTCCGTCCCTGTGTACGAGCCAGCGGTCGAACTAGTCGCCTCCCCGTCTTTTGCTGTTGATCTGAATGATGGAGTAGGCGACGTGGTAGGATCAGTTGATATTCTGCCGAACACTTTACAGGGAGTTCCACCGGTTGGCGTCGGTGACGGAGTGTTGGGTGATGTAGAGGAGGACGACGTCGAGCCGGATATGATTGAGGATGACAGCGGCGACGAGGTTGGAGCGACTGAGCCTGCTTTGGTAGTCGGTGGTTCTAGTTCTGGCACACAGCAGTATCCACCACATTTTTCCTCTTTGGACCTAGATGCCATGAGGCAAGAGGGTGTTTCAGGGCACTCTGTTGGATTCGGAGCTAGAGATGCTGAAGGGACTGCTGGTTTGACAGAGTTCCAGGTTGGTCAGCAATTTCAGGATAAAGACGAGGCCCTGTTAAGTGTGAAGACTTACAGCATCCGGCGAGGGGTACAGTACAAGGTTGTGGAGTCTGATCATCGCCGTTATGTGGGCAAGTGTTCTGAGTTTGGGAATGGGTGCACATGGTTGATTCGACTGAGTCTGCGGAAGCGTAAGGGCATTTGGGAGGTCAAGCGGTACAATGGACCTTACACTTGTCTTGCGACCTCCATCTCGAGTGACCACAGGAGCTTGGATTATCATGTGATTTCCGCGTTCGTTATGCCAATGGTTAGGGCCGATGCATCCGTCAGCATCAAGGTGCTCCTAAATGCCACGACAGCACACTTCGGGTTTAGGCCGACTTACAGGAGGGTCTGGATGGCGAAGCAGAAGGCAATTGCCCTCGTATATGGTGACTGGGATGAGTCATACAACGAGCTCCCCAGGTGGGTTTTGGGAGTCCAATTGACGATGCCCGGTACTGTTGCAATCCTACGGACGAGCCCCGTTCGAGTTAGTGGACAAGTAGACGAGTCTCAAGCTTTTTTTCACAGACTTTTCTGGACGTTTCCACCGCTCATCCAGGCATTTCGCCATTGCAAGCCTTTAGTTAGCATTGATGGGACCCATTTGTATGGGAAGTACGGGGGTACTTTGCTCATCGCGATTGCACAGGACGGGAACTCCAACATTCTATCCGTTACATTCGCACTAGTAGAAGGTGAGAATGCAGAGTCTTGGTCATTCTTTCTCTCCCACCTTAGATTGAAGTGTATAGAGGCCAACTTGAAGAATTCGAGGTGCTTCACGGTGACTTTGTATGACCGGGATAACTCCGAGTTCACCGTAGCCGAGACCACCCCGACGGGCTCTTTCTCATTAGGTACCTACAGAGTATCGCTTGCATCCAGGACCTGTGACTGCGGGTACTTCCAGGCACTTCATTTTCCGTTCCAGCACGCACTTGCATGCTGCGCCTACTCACGGGTTACCTGGTGCTCTTATGTTCACAGCGTGTATCAGATTAGTTCAGTGTTCCGTGTGTACCATACGTGTGAGTCTCCGGACGCCATCGTTCAACAAACGCACTCACAAGGGCCTCGTCCAACCGGAACCATCTATCGTTCAACCTTGCAAGATGGTAAAGACCAGCCATCTACAGGTACGGAACGTATCTGTCATCCAGGACCATGCCCTGCTGCCGCCGCATGCTCCTGATGCATCGCTGAGGCTGCGGAAGAAATGAACCACATTCTTAGAACCAGCTTATGAGCAGAATATTGCGTTCAGGTCTTTCGCGGAGAGAATCTGGGTCGTTTTCTCTGAGATTTGGTGGGGCAGGGGAAGGTGAGAATGGTTCGAATGAGGCTGATTCGAACTCCTTATATAGCCCATTCCCTAGTAATTCGAACCAGGGTGGTTCGAATTACATGAAGAACACATTTCCCCCTAATACGAACTGGAGTGGTTCGAATTACTTGCATATGTAGTTCGAACCAGTCTGGTTCGATTTACATTCAATTTTTTCTTCGAAATTCGAACTGGTCTGGTTCGAATTATTTGAGGATGAAGTTCGAACTACCCTGGTTCGAATTACATAAAAATATGATCTGGCTCATTGCTGTATCGATTTTCATTTTGGCTCATATAGGTAAATTTGGATTGATGTTGGTTTATTATAGTGTTTTGCCCTAAATTATATGCTTTAACAATGTCATCAATAATAAATACAAATTAAATAAAATACACGTCACACTAAAATAGTCTAAAAACTAATTATCAAAACATAGACAGACCTTCAAACAAACAAATTAATAAGTAAAATTACATGACAAAACACGAATAAATCTCTTTATATATGTAGTAGAGCACTCTAAATATTGTATTTGTTTTATTTTCCAAATAATTTTACCATGCTAATCACTCATATCATTATAATTTCACATACTCCTCTCATTCATCTCACTTTTATTACTATACACTTATATCTATGTAATCCACCTTATTCAATAATCAATAGATATTATTTATCACATTCATACTCTTTTATTCCTTTCTTGCCTTAAAATCACCGATATTCTTATACTTAACTCCAATATTTTAAACCAAATATTTTATTTGATAAATTTTATTTTTTAAGTTCCATTATTCCTAATATATACTTTTCTTTCCATTTAGTCCCTTTATTATATTCTTATTGTCAATAAAAATTATAATATCTTTTTCTTTTATCTATAATTCATCCAATAAAAATT
>NC_029790.2:127418769-127421922 GCF_000816755.2 Arachis ipaensis
ATACTATTTAATAATCCTAATTTTAATTAAATGAAACATGAGGGATCACGATAATGATAAAAGGGTTGAAATTCTGTTCTCAAGCAACCTAGGTTAATATAAAGCATCTTTGTCTTATCTCTTAATTTTTGATGGTCTTTAAGTTTCAAAGGGGCAAGCGAATAAAATTAAATTCAACTCCGCCACTGTTAGATTGGAACTAAATCCAAAATTTATGAAATTTCCACAAGCACACGTGATCATTTATTGGTTACTATTATTTATAAGAAAAAAAATAAATAAAATAAATGGACAAACATATATATACTTTAACACGATTCTTTGAATTGTCCATAGAGAAGAAATTAAAAAAAATAATTACAAAAGCATTCTAAATAGCAAATCTTAAATTACTATGAAATAATAAAGATCAGCGTGAATATCAAATACAGACATATAGCATAATCAACATTTTAATGCATGTAAGCTAGTACAATGCTATGGAGCTGAAACTAATCAAATTGGTGGAGGATCAATCTTATCTGCACATTGTATGAGATTCTTGACACATTTTTCTTAAAAATTGAAAACACCACAATCATATCCACCATACATGTAGTTTAAAGACATTTCTTTCCATCTATCATCTGTGAAGTAAATTAAATTTGTTTCACACCCTAAACAAGCTTGAGCATTCATTGATACAGATTCATTAGCACCTAAAAATAGAACTTTATCATCTAAAGATTTTATTTTTTTTCTATTTGTTGTATCCAATATCAAGCTTATAAACAATAAAATATTTTGTTCTACAGGGACAAATCAATGGTTATGTATCCTCATATGATAAAAGATCTTCTTCTACTACCAACCCATCATCATTCACAAAATTCCTAATAAATCTTGTCATCAGCAAGATTTCTTCTTCAGATACCACTAAGTACAACTTTGTCGAAAATTTATCTCCAAAATAAGGCTTCTCCTCTTCATCACTTGGTTCCACAGTTGGTATTAGAAGAGTCAATCTTTCAAGAATTTGGCCACACACATCCCAAACTTCAATAAAACCATCTTGTGTCAAAGCAAAAAGATAATTGTTGCTGAACACAATATCACAATAAGATTGCTTATCATGAGAGATCTCAACCCAAGTTGTAGAATTGCAATAAGTAATCTTATAGTCGGAACCATATATGATGGTGGTGCACAAAATTGTGATCTCAGGCAACGGCGCCAAAAACTATGTACGCACGTCTTAATAAATCGTTTTTCATTCACAACTTCGATACAACTAACCAGCAAGTGCACTGGGTCGTCCAAGTAATAAAACCTTACGTGAGTAAGGGTCGATCCCACGGAGATTGTTGGTATGAAGCAAGCTATGGTCATCTTGTAAATCTCAGTCAGGTGGACAAGCACAACAAGCACATGGTTAGGGACAGCTTGGTTTAGCCGCTTAGGCCAGGATTTTATTCCTTTAGGCCCTCCTATCCACTGATGCTCAAAGCCTTGGGATCCTTTTTATTACCCTTGCCTTTTGGTTTTAAGGGTTATTGGCTTTTTGGTCTTGCCTCTTGGTTTTAAGAGCTTTTGGCTTTTTCTTTTTCCATTTTTTTTCGCCATTTTTTTTCTTTCTCTTTTTTTTTTCTGCAAGATTTTGTATTCACTGCTTTTTCTTGCTTCAAGAATCATTTTTATGATTTTTCATATTATCAAATAACATGTCTCCTTGTCATCATTCTTTCAAGAGCCAACATATTTAACATTCTTAAACAACAACTTCAAAAGACATATGCACTGTTCAAGCATTCATTCAGAAAACAAAAAGTATTATCTCCACATCAATATAATTAAACTAAGTTCAAGGATAAATTCGAAACTCATGTACTTCTTGTTCTTTTGTAATTAAAACATTTTTCATTTAAGAGAGGTGATGGATTCATAGGACATTCATAACTTTAAGACATAGTTACTAACTACTAATGATCATGTAATAAGACACAAACATAGATAAGCACTTAACATAGAGAAAACGAAAAACAGAAATTTTAAGAACAAGGAATGAGTCCACCTTAGTGATGGTGGCGTTTTCTCCTTGAGGAACCAATGATGTCCTTGAGCTCTTCTATGTCTCTTCCTTGTCTTTGTTGCTCCTCCCTCATTGCTCTTTGATCTTCTCTAATTTCATGGCGTATGATGGAGTGCTCTTGATGTTCCACCCTTAGTTGCTTCCAATAATTGTGTGGAGGAAAATGTATCCCCTGAGGTATCTCAGGGATCTCTTGATTTGCAGTCAAATGTTCTACCACTGAGCTATAGACCCTTGAGATGAATCTCTCCATCTCCTATGACTCGGAGTTGGAAGCTTTTGTCTTCCCTTTCCTCTTTCTAGAGGTTTCTCTGGCCTTAGGTACCATAAATGGTTATGGAAAAACAAAAAAAAGCTATGCTTTTACCACACCAAACTTAGAATATTGCTCGCCCTCAAGCAAAAGAAGAAAGAATAGTAGAAGAAGAAGAAGATATGAAGGAGATGGAGGGATGTGTGTATTCGGCTATATGGGTGGGCTTGGGTGGGAAAGAGATTTTGAATTTTGAAGGTAGGTGGAGTGTATGGATGTGAGTTGTGAATGGAAAACAGAAGGGATGATTATGAATGGAGAGAGAGGTTGATATAGGATTATGAGGAGGTAAGGTGAGGTGAGTGGAGGTATGTGGGGATCCTGTGGGGTCCACAGATCCTGAGGTGTCAAGAATTTGCATCCCTGCACCAATTAGGCATGTAAAACACCTTTGCATGCAATTCTGCGTTTAAACACCGAACTGATGCTTGTTCTGGGCGTTCAGCGCCCAGATGCAGCATATTTCTGGCGTTGAACGCCAGCCAGATGCTTGTTTCTGGCGTTCAGCGCCAGCTCTTCTTCACTGTGCATTTCTGGTATCTGAACGCCAGGATGCTGCTTGTTTCTGGCGTTCAACGCCAGAAACATGCTCTGTTCTGGCATTGAACGCCAGACAGATGCTCCTTACTGGCGTTTAAATGCCAATGAGATCCTCCTCCAGGGTGTGATTTTTCTTCTGTTATTTTTTATTCCGTTTTCAATTTTTATATTTATTTTGTGACTCCACATGATCATGAACCTAATAAAACATGAAAGAACAATAAAAATAAAA
>NC_029790.2:127422017-127426216 GCF_000816755.2 Arachis ipaensis
ATTCCCAGTTTCTCTATTACAGAGAGGGGCATGAGGTTTATCCCTGAACCAAGGTCACACAGAGCCTTTTCAAAGATCATGGTGCCTATGGTACATGGTATTAGGAACTTCCCAGGATCCTGTTTCTTCTGAGGTAATGTCAGTTGATCCAGATCACTTAGTTCATTGGTGAACAAGGGAGGTTCATCTTCCCAAGTCTCAATACCAAATAATTTGGTATTTAGCTTCATGATTGCACCAAGGTACTTGGTAACTTGCTCCTTAGTAACATCCTCATTCTCTTCAGAAGATGAATACTCATCAGAGCTCATGAATGGCATAAGGAGGTTCAATAGAATCTCTATGGTCTCTAGATGAGTCTCAGATTCCTTTGGTTCCTCAGAGGGAAGCTCCTTATTAATCACTGGACGTCCTAGGAGGTCTTCTTTCTTGGGATTCACGTCCTCCTCCTCTTTTGTGGTTTCGGCCATGATGGTCATTTCAATGGCCTTGCACTCTCCTTTTGGATTTTCTTCTGTATTGCTTGGGAGAGTACTAAGAGGGATTTCAGTGACTCTTTTACTCAGCTGGCCCACTTGTGCTTCCAAATTTCTAATGGAGGACCTTGTTTCATTAATAAAACTCACAGTGGCCTTAGATAGATCAGAGACTAAGTTTGCTAAATTAGAAGTATTTTGTTCAGAGTTCTCTGTCTGTTGCTGAGTGGATGATGGAAAAGGCTTGCCATTGCTAAACCTGTTTCTTCCACCATTATTAAAGCCTTGTTGAGGCTTTTGATCCTTCCATGAGAGATTTGGATAATTTCTCCATGAGGGGTTATAGGTGTTTCCATAAGGTTCACCCATATAATTCACCTCTGCTATTGCAGGGTTCTCAGGATCATAGGCCTCTTCTTCAGAAGGCGCCTCTTGAGTACTGTTGGACATGAGCCTGTAGACTTCATGATCTACTCCATTAGTCTTAACAGTATCACAGATCTGCAAAAATTCAGTTAAGAACTGAAAAGGATCTTCAGATGGAAGTCCATAAAACTTGCAGTTCTGCTGCATCAGAGAAACTAATTGAGGTTTCAGCTCAAAATTGTTTGCTCCAATGGTAGGGATGGAGATGTTTCTTCCATGTAAATTGGAATTAGGTGCAGTAAAGTCACCAAGCATCCTCCTTACATTATTATTATTTTCGGCTGCCATCTCCTCTTCCTGTTCGAAAATTTCTGAAAGGTGCTTGCTGGGTTGTTGTAATTTAGCTTCTCTTAGTTTTCTCTTCAGAGTCCTTTCAGGTTCTGGATCTGCTTCAACAAGAATATTCTTGTCCTTGCTCCTGCTCATATGAAAAAGAGGGAACAGAAAAAATAATAATAATAGGGATCCTTTTTACCCAAGGATAGAGGTTCCCTTATGTGAGTAGAAGAAAAGAAAAAGAGAAAGTTTGAACTCAGAGAGAGGGAGAGAGTTCGGATTTTTGGTGAGTGAGGAAGAGATGTTAGTAAATAAATAAATAAATAGAAGGAGATGAGAGAGAGAGAGAATTTTCGAAAATTATTTTTGTAAAAGGTTAGTAATTTTCGAAAATTAAAATCAAAGATTAAAATAATTAGTTAATTAAAAAGAATTTTTGAAAAAGAGGGAGATATTTTCGAAAATTAGAGAGAGAGAGTTAGTTAGGTAGTTTTGAAAAAGATAAGAAACAAACAAAAAGTTAGTTAGTTAGTTGAAATGAATTTTGAAAATCAAATTTTGAAAAGATAAGAAGATAAGAAGTTAGAAAATATATTTTAAAATCAAATTTTTGGAAAAGATAAGATAAGAAGATTTTTTGAAAAGATATGATTGAAATTAGTTTTTGAAAAAGATTTGATTTTTAAAATCACAATTAATGACTTGATTCACAAGAAATTACAAGATATGATTCTAGAACTTAAAGTTTGAATCTTTTTTAACAAGTAAGTAACAAACTTGAAATTTTTGAATCAAAACATTAATTGGTGATGATATTTTTGAAAATTAGAGATAAAATTAAGAAAAAGATTTTTGAAAAAGATTTTTATAATTTTCGAAAATAACTAAGAAAAATGAAAAAGATTTTATTTTTGAAAAAGATTTTGAAAAAGATAAGATTTTTAAATTGAAAATTTGATTTGACTCATAAGAAACAATTAAATTTTAAAAAGTTTTGAAAAAGTCAAATCTAATTTTTGAAATTTTAAGAGAGAAAAAAGGGAAAGATTTTTTTTTTATTTTTGAATTTTTAATGATGAGAGAGAAAAACATGAAAATGATGCAATGCATGAAAATTTTGGATCAAAACAATGAATGCATGCAATAATGCTATGAATGTCAAGATGAATACCAAGAACACTTTGAAGATCATGATGAACATCAAGAACTTATTTTTGAAAATTTTATATGCAAAGAAAACATGCAAGACACCAAACTTAGAAATCTTTCATGTTCAGACACTATGAATGCAAGAATGCATATGAAAAACAAGAAAAGACACAAAACAAGAAAATATGAAGATCAAACAAGAAGACTTACCAAGAACAACTTGAAGAACATGAAGAACACTATGAATGCATGAATTTTTTTCGAAAAATGCAAGATGAGTATGCAATTGACACCAAACTTACAATTGACTCAAGACTCAAACAAGAAACATGAAATATTTTTTTGATTTTTATGATTTTATAAATTTTTTGGATTTTTATTTTATATTTTTCGAAAATTATTTGAAAAAGAAAAATAAAAAATTCAAAATTTTTAATATGAATTCCATGAATCTTGTACTCTTAGTCTAAAGCTCCAATCTGAGGGTTAGGCATGGCTTAATAGCCAGCCAAACTTTAGAAGATACAAATCAGTCATACAACAGCAGGTGGATTAGGAACCTCTAGCTTGCTCTTGTGATGATGATTTGTTACTCATACTTAAATTGTTGTTCGAAATTGATTGCCCCAATCCAAATAAATTTAGACATGGCTTTACAGCCAGTCAGGCTTCAACATGCTTCATGAAACACTAGAATTCATTCTTAAAAATTCTGAAGAAAAATATATTTTATTTTTTTTGAAAATATATTTTTTTTTGGAAAAACGAAAAAGAAGAAAATTTTTTTGAAAATTTTTTTGAAAACTTTTTTGAAAACAAAATAAGAAGAAAATTACCTAATCTGAGCAACACGATGAACCGTCAGTTGTCCAAACTCAAACAATCCCCGGCAACGGCGCCAAAAACTTGGTGCACGAAATTGTGATCTCAGGCAACGGCGCCAAAAACTATGTACGCACGTCTTAATAAATCGTTTTTCATTCGCAACTTCGATACAACTAACCAGCAAGTGCACTGGGTCGTCCAAGTAATGAAACCTTACGTGAGTAAGGGTCGATCCCACGGAGATTGTTGGTATGAAACAAGCAATGGTCATCTTGTAAATCTCAGTCAGGCGGATAATAATTGATTATGGAGTTTTCGAAAATAAATAATAAATAGACATAAAATAAGAATAGAAATACTTATGTAATTCATTGGTTAGAATTTCAGATAAGCGTATAGAGATGCTTTCGTTCCTCTGAACCTCTGCTTTCCTGCTGTCTTCATCCAATCAATCCTACTCCTTTCCATGGCTAGCTTTATTTAAGGACATCACCGTTGTCAATGGCTACTTTTTATCCTCTCTGGAAAATGGTCCGATGCGCTGTCACTGCATGGCTAATCGTCTGGAGGCATCACCATGGTCAATGGCTGCATCCTATCCTCTTGTGAAAATGGTGAAAATGCTCTGTCACGGCATGGCTAATCATCTGAGGTTCTCGATCATACTGGAATAGGATTCACCCTCCTTTTGCGTCTGTCACTACGCCCAACACTCGCGAGTTTGAAGTTCGTCACAGTCATTCAATCCCAGAATCCTACTCGGAATACCACAGACAAGGTTTAGACTTTCTGGATTCTCATGAACCCCGCGATCAATCTAACTTATACCACGAAGATTCTGATTAAGAGATCCAAGAGATACTCATTCAATCTAAGGTAGAACAGAAGTGGTTGTTAGGCACGCGTTCATAGGGAATGATGATGATTGTCACGTTCATCACATTCATGTTGAAGTGCGAATGAATATCTTAGAAGTGGAATAAGTTGAATTGAATAGAAAAACAGTAGTACTTTGCATTAATCTTTGAGGAACAACAGAGCTCCACA
>NC_029790.2:127426815-127434502 GCF_000816755.2 Arachis ipaensis
GAAGTTTACACGTGCAGAGGCTCTTTCTGGAGTTGAACGCCAGGTTGTAACGTGTTTCTGGCGTTCAACTCTGGTTTGTGACGTGTTTCTGGCGTTTAACTCCAGACAGCAGCATAGAACTGGCGTTCAACGCCCTTTTACGTCATCTAAACTCGGCCAAAGTATGTACTATTATATATTGCTGGAAAGCCCTGCATGTCTACTTTCCAATGCAATTAGAAGCGTGCCATTTTGAGTTCTGTAGCTCCAGAAAATCCACTTTGAGTGCAGGGCCCCCCCCCCCCAATTCTTCTTCTCTTCGGCACTGCAACCCTATTTCGTTTCTTTCATTCAAAATGAAGCTTCGTGCTTCCTGTCTCTCTCTCTCGTGGCTTATATGCCACTTTCTTTTCATTATTTTATTTATTTTTTTTTGTTTTAAGTTGTGTGGACCCCACTTGAAGTTGGGGACCCACCAACAAATCTCACCCTCACCAACTCAAGTGGGGATAGGCTGCTCCACCAAGCCCGCCTTCTCTTTGCAGGAATCAAACTTCACTGCAGGTAAACTCTTAGTCATCATATCTGAATCATTATCATCAGTATAGATCTTCTCAAGTGCATATGACTTAATCTCAAGCGCTTGACGTATCCAATGATACCTCACCTCTATGTGCTTCGATCGGGAATGAAACGTCAGATTCTTGCTGAGATGGATAGCACTCTGACTGTCACAAAATAACACAAAATTCTCTTGATTGATGCCTAACTCTTGTAGAAATTTCTTCATCCACAAAAGTTCCTTAGAAGCTTCAACAATAGCAATGTATATTGCCTCTGTAGTAGACAAAGCAACACATTTCTGAAGTCGAGATTGCCACGACACAGCTCCCCCTGCAAAAGTCATCATATAACCAGAAGTAGACTTTCTTGAATCAAGATCCCCAGCCATATCCGCATCTGTGTAACCATCCAACACAGGTTGACCACTCCCAAAGCATAAACAAACTTTGGAAGTACCATTAAGGTATCTGAGAATTCACTTCACTACTTGCCAATGTTCCTTGCCAGGATTAGAGAGAAACCGACTAACAACTCTAATGGCATGAGCAATATCTGGCCTGGTGCAAACCATAGCATACATCAAACTGCCAACTGCAAATGCATATGGAATTTTCTTCATTTCTGCTTTCTCTTTCTCACTTGTAGGACATTGCTGCGAACTCATCTTGAAATAACTAGCAAGTGGAGTACTAACAGGTTTGGAATTGCTCATGCTAAACCTCTCTAAAACCTTCTCAATATACTTCTGCTGTGACAACCACAGTTTCCCATTCTTCCTGTCACGAGTGATACTCATGCCAAGGATTTTCTTTGCAGGACCCAAATCCTTCATAGCAAAGGATCTGTTCAAGTCTTTCTTAAGATTTTCAGTCTTCTTAGTGTCATGACCAACAATCAACATGTCATCAACATAAAGCAAGAGAATTATAAAATCACCATCAGAGAATTTCTTAACATATACACAATAATCAGAAGAAGTCTTACTATACCCATGACCTTCCATGAAGGAATCAAATTTCGTGTACCACTGCCTTGGTGCTTGCTTCAACCCATATAAGCTTTTCTTCAACTTGCATACAAGATGCTCCTTTCCTTTAACTTCGAAACCCTCTGGTTGCTCTATATAAATTTCTTTATCTATGTCACCGTGAAGGAATGCAGTCTTCACATCAAGCTGCTCAACCTCTAAATTCAAGCTAGCTGCCAATCCAAGCACAACTCGAATAGAGGACATCTTCACAACTGGAGAGAAAATCTCCTCAAAATCAATACCTTTCTTTTGCTCAAAGCCTTTCACAACCAATCGAGCTTTGTACCTTGGCCGTGAGATATTTTCATCTACTTTCAACTTGAACACCCATTTATTCTTGAATGCTCTCTTATCCTTCGGCAATTTCACCAATTCAAAAGTATGATTCTAATGCAAGGATTTCATTTCTTCTTGCATGGCCTTCAACCAATCTTCCTTATGCTCATCAGACATAGCTTCCTGGTAGCTCTCTGGCTCCCCAGTCTCAGTGTTCATCACATACTCATGGGGAGAGTATTTTTGAGAAGGATGACGCTCTCTAGTAGATCTTCTCAATTCAGGCTCAACTGGTGGTTCAGGTGGAACTTCAACATCTGGCACATTAGGTTGAGGTGTAGGTTCATCATGCAAATCATTACCAACATTATCAACTTGTACATCTCTCCCATCAACAAGAGGTCTAGTGGAAGGACCAGGCTCATCACTAGCAGAATGTCTAACATTTATTGTAGGCTTATCTGTCTTCTCCAAGTCTTCAATAGTTTGGTCTTCAAGAAAAATCACATCTCAGCTTCTAATTATCTTCTTGCTCACCGGATTCCATAATCTGTAACCAAAGTCTTCGTGACCATAACCCATGAAGATACACTACTTTGAATTTCCATCAAGTTTGGACCTTTCATCTCTTGGAATGTGAACAAAAGCTCTGCAGCCGAACATTCACAAGTGACTATAGGAGACATCTTTCCCTCTCCAAACTTTCTTTGGAACATCACCATTTAGTGGAACTGAATGAGAAAGGTTGATCAGATATACTGCAGTCCTCATCGCTTCACCCCAAAAGGATTTAGGCAACTTTGCATGAGAGAGCATACACCTGACTCTATCATTGATAGTACGATTCATTCTCTCAGCAACTCCATTGTGTTGAGGAGTCTTAGGAACCGTCTTCTCAAGTTTGATCCCATGTCCTTTACAATACTCTTCAAACGGACCCCTGTATTCACCGCCATTATCTGCTCGAACACATTTCAATTTTCTTTTTGTTTCTCTTTCAACACTTGCATGAAAGTGTTTGAAGATTCCTAGCACCTGGTCTTTAGATTTCAAAACAAAAGCCCACACTTTTCGAGAATAATCATCAATGAAAGTAACAAAATATGATGCACCACCTAGTGTCTTAGCATCCATAGTGCAAACATCAGTGTGAACTAAATCTAGAATATGTGATCTCCTATGAAGTCCAGAATTATGAAATGATACTCTAGCATGCTTTCCAACAAAACAATGAGTGCAAGTATTTAAAGTTGTACCTTTCACTGGAAGTGAGTGCTTCTTGGCCAAGACGTATATGCCACAAATCAAAAGAGGAATCATCAGCTACATTCACATCTTCTTTGCACAACTTTGCTTGCAACCGGTAGAGAGTAGTGAGACTATTGTCTTCTCTAGCAACAATGAAAGTCCCTTTGGTAATCTTGTATTTTCCACTACCAAAGGAAGTGCAATACCCTTCTTGATCCAATGCCTTCACTGAAATGAGATTGAACCGCATATTTGACGCATGCCTAACATTCTTCAACTGCAACTTGCATCCCATGTTGGTTTCAAGCCACAAATCACCCATACCAATGATATCACACACTCCTTTATCTCCCAATTTGATCTTGCCAAAATTTTCAGCAGTATAGGAAGTGAAAAATTCACGCCTCGGAGTGACATGACATGAGGCACCAGAGTCCATAATCCAAGTGGAATCATCACAGACAAGATTCACATAATTTTCATCATATATGATAAAAACATCTTCATAAACAATAGTAGCAGTCTCTTTATCACTATCTTTACCTTTGTCTTCGTTTCTTCCCCTTGATTGTTCTCTTTTCAAGAACCTACAATATCTCTTGATATGCTCCGACTTGCTACAATGGTGACAAATGAACTCCTTTCTTGGCTTGTACTTTCCTCTTGACTTGCTTCAACTCTCTGACCTGTCGGAACTGTGAGGTTTTCTACTTTGACTTTTCCCTCGTGACTCTGAAATAAGTGCTTCTGACTGGGAGGAGGCATTAGTCAAACCTCGCTCTCTTCTTCTGGCTTCTTCATTCAACATACTCTCTTTAACCATTGCTAACGTCAACTTCCCATTTGGAGCTGAGTTAGTCAGTGTCACAACCAGAACTTCCCAACTATCAGGCAAAGAGCTCAACAACAACAAGGCTTACAACTCATCATTCAAAGTGATTTCATTATTTGTCAATTGGTTCACTGTCTCCTGAAAAATACTCAAGTGCTCCGACATTGATTTACCTTCAGTATACTTCATATTGACAAGCTTCCTAATCAAGAATGCTTTGTTTTGCACATTCTTCCTCTCATATAACTCCTTCAATTTGTTCCACATCTTCTCAGCATTCGTTTCGGTGTCAACATGTAGATACATACTAAGATCAAGCCATTGCCTAATCAAAGCAACTGCCTTCCGATTCAGCTTCTTCCATTCAGCATCGGATTTAGTACCTTTGGATTTATCTCCCTCCACAGGATCATACAAGTCTTTGCTATACAACATATCTTACATGAGGATCTTCCAAATTGAATAATTTTGGGAATTCAATTTGACCATATTCGGTCCATGAGTATTTTTCTCCATTTAATCAGCACAGAGACAAACAACCAAAGCTCTGATACCACTTGTTGGGCAAATCGTGGCGAGCTTTCGACAACCGGAGAGATTTCGGGGAGGTATCAAGTGAGAGAACATAAGATGAGAAGACACCACATCTAACTCAAAACCTTAAGGTGTCAAGTTAATGGGTCTCTTATCTTATAAACTCCTCACTCTTCCTTGCTTTCTTTGATGCGGGACTAATTTCAATACTCCTCACACTAGCAACACTAACAATCTCCCCCTCAAGTGTGAGCCTTTACATCAAGCGTCAACTCCCCCTCTTTCTAGCTCCTCCACCACGAGTATTCGTACATCACATCGCCACAAATCACCACGGGACACGCTGCTCAGACCACCTTTGCCGGGAAGACTTTCGATACTTCACCTTGAATACCCCTTAAAACCACCAGACCGATTAACCATCGGCTCTGATACCACTTTGTTGGGAAAACTCAACACAGGGTTAAAATAAGAACCTGTCTAACAGCGGAAGCAACAGAAATAATTTTCCCACAACCTGTGCGATTAAATAGGCAATACCAAAGATACTTCAAGCAACAATTATAATGGCAGAAATTAAATAACCAGATACCAGAATTTTAACATGGAAAAATCTCCAAAAGAGGGACAAAAAATCTACAGGACCTAGTCCAAAAAAATCTTCTACTATCAGAATAATGGGTACACAAACAGTCTTCCTAGTGACACTAGGGCATCTCAACAATCAACAAAATACATCACCAAAACTGGTGGAATCAACATAAATCCTCCACAAAGTGGGTATCTCAAATCAAGAAAAAGAGAAGGCAATACAACTAACAAGTTATATCCTAATGTTTATCTCTACACCAGGAATAACATACTAAAATTTCATAAGAAATGGAGCAAATTTACCAGGTTAATGTGATCAAGGTTGGTATGCCCTTTTCCCCCCAATTCTTCTTCTCTTCGGCGCTGCAACCCTATTTCATTTCTTTCATTCAAAATGAAGCTTCGTGCTTCCTGTCTCTCTCTCTCTCTCTCTCTCACTGTTTTGTTTTTTTTCAAAATGAAGGCTTTTTTCTTTTTAAAACTTGTGGGCCCTACTTGGTTGGGGACCCACCAACAAGGTGGTAGGTTAATGGTAGTAGAAGAAGAAGGATTTAGAAGGAGTAGAATTCCATTCTGATCCAAAAGTATAATCCAGCCATGAGAAGAACCAACACACCATGTTCCAACATGACCGTTCAATATGTTCTTCCATTCATAACACCTGTTTTCTGATAAATTGAAGATGCTTCGATCAACGGTAATAAGATCATTATCATCATCAATGAGGTGTGTTTGATGAATACTTGGAAGAAGAAGGTAAGGAACTGAGAGAGAATGAGAAGTCATTGAAATGTAAGTAATATTTTTCATTTTTTTAACACGCTTTAATTCTATGAAATAGAATTTGGAAGGTTAAATTTTAAATTCTAATATCTATATCTGTAAACGGTGAACACTAATGGTATGTTGGTTGTGGGGGACCGAACTAAAATAACGTTGTCATGTGATTACAGTAGAAATTAAGATGGTTATATTAAATGAACCTTCACTACATGCTTTTTTTATTATTCTTTTTTTTTTTTGAGTAGTTGTGAGTAAGAATTTGAAAAATCATTTTGCTATGCTTTTTAATTAAATGAAACATGAGGGATCCACGATAATGATAAAAGGGTTGAAATTTGAAAACTTGAAATTCTGTTATCAAACAACCTAGGTTAATAAAGTATCTTTGTCTTTATCTCTTAATTTTTTATGGTCTTTAAATTTCAAAGGAACAAACTAATAAAAATAAATTTAATTCAGCAACTGTTAGACTGAAACTAAATCCAAAATTTATGAAATTCCCGCATGCTGGAGACATGATCATTATTAAATGTTATTACTACAATTATTATTTGATTCAGCAGCTAATCAAACAATTAATAAATAAGAGTGTGAATCAATTAGTCATGTTAATATATATCTATTAATACACTAATAAAATATAGTGAAAAAAACTAATAAATATAATAAGACAAACACAAAATACGACATAATACATAAATATTATTAATATTTGTATATATTATATATTCGTAAATGGGAGTTAAACCCATACTTTGAAGGATAAAGTATCTCTCTTTAACCACTGAACTAGAAAATATATTTATCAAAATTTTTAAACATTATATGTAATGTATTTTAAGTTTTGAAAATTTAGGGGCCATGGCCCATATTAGTCCTCCCCTAAATTCGCCTCTGATGACCAGCTGACTATCATCTATCCAGCAGGACTACTATCACTACACATATCAACCACCACCGTACCATAGATTCATCATTACACAAACAGAAATAATAAAAATTAGGGTAAAGTATACTTTTTGTCCCTAAAGTTTGGCAAAAGTTTTAAAAATACCCCTAAGTTTTATTTTGTTTCAATTTTGTCCCAAAAATTTTCGATTTGCATCAAATATACCCTCAACGACTAAATTTTCAAAAAAATTTAAGACCAATCTAACAATAATGCATGAAAATTATGCTTGATTTGCTTGTATTGAGGATTATTCTTATGAAATTATTGTTGACTTGGTCTTAAATTTTTTGAAAAATTAGTCGTCATGGATATATTTGATGCAAATCGAAAACTTTTGGGACAAAATTGAAACAAAATAAAACTTAGAGGTATTTTTGAAACTTTTGTCAAACTTCAGGGACAAAAAATATACTTTACCCTAAAAATTAATAATCAACATCTTCTATTATATCAATTAAATTTTTTTAGAGGATAATAACTAATAAATCCAACATATAGGTTATTAATCGTAAATAAGAGATTATTGAAGGTATCATTTGCATGCAGTAATAACATGCATAGAGAGGACCGAATTGGGGTGAATTGAAGAATAGAGGACTTAATTTGGTCCCTTTTATTAAAAGAGAGTGTACAAAAAAGTGAAACAATTATGTAATAAATTATGTAGCAACAAAAATACACTGAACATAGGCCATGGTAGATTGGTAGTAGTTTATGTCTTGTCTGCAATAATGAAACTATACCAATGGCTGCACTCAGAGTTAATTCACAATCAAATGGGTACACAGAACACCCATAATTATGAGATAATCTTTTTTTTTAACGGTTAAAGATAGTAATAATTTATTCTAGTTAAATACCGAGTTGTATATTTTAAAAATAAGATAAACACATAATT
>NC_029790.2:127434527-127435731 GCF_000816755.2 Arachis ipaensis
AAAATAACTAAAATTTATAGAATAATAAAAATTTGGTAAAGATCAATTTCAGTGTTAGCTATACAAATATTAGACTGCGTTTGTTTTCAGAGACAGGACAGAACATGACACTGGGATCAGAGACAATAGGACGGAGACACTAAAAATTATTGTTTGTGTATTGTGTTTGGATACGATATACAAGACACTAATGTAATGTCCAGTATTATGTTTGGATACACATGGAGAAGGCTAAAATATTATATGAAATGACTAAAATAACCATATGATTCCAAATTTTCTACATCAAGTACAAACTAACTTAATAGAAAATGAGAGTAGGTAGGAGTACAGACGAAACTTGAAAAAACGTTTGAAGAGACCAAAAATTTTAATAAAAAAATATATAATAGTATTTATATTAAAATAAAAATTATAAATATATTTATTTTATTTTTAAATTTATTATTAATATGTAGGAATATATATGGTTAAGATTAATATAAAAATAGATCTGAGTTTGATTAATAAAAAATTTTGTTTAGGTTAATATGCCAAATTAATTTTAAATAAAAAATCAGTTTTAAAAAAGAATCCGTTTTTACATGAAAAAAAAAGTTTTTGCACATAAAAATCTATTTTTATTTAGAAAACCAAATTTTTTTAATCTAAAGACTGATTTTTTTTAAATTATATAAAATCAATTATAATTTATAAAGTATTTTTTAGCATTTTAAAAGATCAATTTTACTTTTAATAATATTTATTTTTCAAAAGTTTTAAGACTAATTATAGAAAAAATAAGAAGGGATAATAGTGGAATAATAAAAAATATCTATGGATAAAAAGAGAAACAAAATTTATAAAAAAGTCCGTGTCCATTCTTCTAAATTCCGTGTCCATCATTGTCCTTCGTAAAAGAGTGGACACAAAAATATAAAAAACTGTCTTGAAGACAATGTGTTCCGTGTCTATGTCTCTGCTTTCAAACATATTTTAAACATGTACTGTCTATGTCTCTGTGTCCTATCTCTGAAAACAAACGCTACCACAGAGATTGGATTGTATATGTTTAGGGTTTACACTAATATTGATGTAATTACAATATTAATCAACAAAATTATAAGAAAATGCCAAGTCAGAATCTGTTACAATAACTATTTACTTTGATGATTTACTTTTAGCGTAATGGTTAGGAGGTCATCCTCTCAGTTATCCATCATAT
>NC_029790.2:127435791-127440352 GCF_000816755.2 Arachis ipaensis
TTCTCTCTTCTTGTGGCTGGATTGTTATGTCTATTTTAAAATATTACAGTTTTATAATTTATTTTGAGGTGAGAAAAAAATAAATGATAGAGTTGTATTGAAAGCATATTATTTTAGTTAGATTTTATTATAAACATTTGAAGGAGTAAAATTTGTATGCGAGAATACATTATATATTGTTATTTCATTCACAATCTCATTTGAAGAACTAAAATGTCTGATTTTTGAGAAGATAGATTCACAAATGTTAAGGAGAGTGTCATATATTTTATACAGGTATTCTATATCTGTATTTGGCGAATTCGTTCAATTTCAAACCAAATATGTAACTGATGAAGCAAGCATACAAGAGATGTTTTCAATGTATATTGAAAGTCGCTACTAGATGTTCATTAAGTTGTACATTGAGTTCGAACAATCTATAGATGATCGAAATATTGAACGAAAAAATTACAATAATGACAGTGAGAAAGAGTTTGAAAGCAACTACGAGGTTGTTGGTCCAGATGGAGATGAAGATTAAGCTGACGACACTATGGAGACAGATGTGACAGAAGTGACAAATATACTAGCAAACCAACATCCGTTTGAGGAACCATCTTTCATGCGTGTATTGGATTTGGAGGCTATGCATGCACCGGAATTTCTTAAAGGAAAAACTACCAAAAGTACCCATGAAGTTTACGAACGCTGACAAAAGTACCCATAAACTAAGAAAATTAACGATGTACCCATGAAAGATAGGTTCCGTATGACAAAAGTATCCAAATCTTAATTTTTTGTTGATTTTTTAATAAAATTCCTAAACTACCCTACACTCAACCTCAACTCACTTTTTCAACCTTTCATAACTCAATTTGCACCAACTCTTGCCATGGAGTCCAAAACTACTCCTACAACAAACCAGACCGAAATCAATGGTAGTGATGGTGGTGGTAGAGGATCGGACCTCAACCGATTCACTCATAAGTTTATAATCCATACCCAAACCAAATTAATCAAACACCAAAAAATACTCAAAACATAAAAATTTTCAAATCCATTCATCCAATTTCAATTCACTTTAGCAAAACTAGAAATAGAAAAAGCCATCAACCATAAAAAAATCAACAAATCCATTCATCCAATTTAAAATTTATTTCAGCAAAAATCAGAAGTAAAAGTAGCCATCAACTGGATCTTTTGTAAATCAATCTCAACCTTCATAAAAAATAGAAGTAGATTTAAAAAAATAGAACAGTATCATTTTAGTAGTAACTAAATCAATTTCTGAAAAGAAGAAAAATAAAATAAAAATATTTAAAAAAAAGAAATACCTTTTTCTTCGCCGGCCGACTGTAACATCGTCAATGGCAGAACCTCCATCCACAGTGTCGCCTCCCTTTCTTCTCTGATTTCTCTTTACCGAACCCGCTTTCTGCATGCAAGCAATCTCAGCCTTCATAAAAATAGAAGTAGATTAAAAAAAATAGAACATTATCATTTTAGTAGTAACTAAATCAATTTCTGAAAAGAAGAAAAATAAAATAAAAATATTTAAAAAAAAGAAATAGCATTTTCTTCGCCGGCCGACTGTAACATCGTCAATGGCAGAACCTCCATCCACAGTGTCGCCTCCCTTTCTTCTCTGATTTCTCTTTACCGAACCCGCTTTCTGCATGCAAGAGTACCACGATCCCTCTCTCTTCTCAGGTGTGCGACGACGGTGTTCTCCTCGGCTGGGTCAGACGCGCCACGACGACGTTCTCCTCGGCTGCAACAGGCGCGCCACGGCAGCATTCTCCTCAGATTGGGTCACAGGTGTGCCATGAAGGTGTTGTAGTCACCTTAATAGTGAGAGGGAGAAGCAGTGAGAGGGGAAGAGATTGGCGGTAATGGAGTAGGTGAGTGGCAGACGGCAATGAGGAGGTAGGAGGAGAGTTTCTGTGACTCTGTGAGGGTTTTTGAGGGATAAGTGAGGAAAGAGGAAGAAGAGAAGAGAGGGAGTGACGGTAGAATGAGGTTAGGGTGGGGTAGTTTAGGAATTTTATTAAAAAATCAACAAAAAATTAGAATTTGGATACTTTTGTCATACGGAACCCATCTTTCATGGGTACAACGTTAATTTCCTTAGTTTATGGGTACTTTTGTCAGCGTTCGTAAACTTCATGGGTACTTTTGGTAGAGTTTTGTTGTTTATTATTATTATTGATGGATTAATTAGTTACGTAACATGTGCAAATATAATTAATTAGCATTTGTTTATGTCTTTATTTAGTTAAATTTAGAGAAAATTTCACTCTCCTTTTAAAGAGATGTTAAAATGACACTTTCCTCCCCGCTATTTGTAAAATGTATATTCTCCTCCCTTATAACTTTTAAAAAATCTTCTCTTTAATCCATTTTAAATTGTGTTAACTAATGTTAACTTTGTCCATTTTTCAAAAAAAAAAATTATTTTCTACAAAAATACCCTTAGCAAAAATTTTATTTTTTGTCATTAAATTTTGCTTATCAATAAAAATTACTTATACATTATATTATTAATTTCATTAATTATATTTAAAAAAAAGATGAAGTTTAATGGTACTATAAAACTGAAAAAAACACAAGAAATGAGTTTTCAGATTTAAAAAAAAATAAACTGAAAAATTTAATTTTTTTTATTAAGTAGAGGATAAATTTGTAATTGTCTCATTATTTTTTCCTCCTTGTTAGTTTTCATCGTAAAGATGACAAAAAAAATTTAAGTTAACCCCACTTTACTTTTTTTTTTTCTCTCTATTTTTTCTAGTGATCCAAATAATAAAAAAGTTGATTTTTCACCTCCATTTTCTTTCTCTATATTTTTTTTTCTCTATATTCCTTCGAAACAAACATAGTGTTACAGGTTTAAGCTGTTATACTTTAGATAACGACAAATTGTGTATGATCCTTTCACTACTTAGTTAAGAAGCAAATCCTTCTCATGGTAAGTATTTTCTATTATTCTTTTCACACTAAATGGCATGTCGCCATCCAACATCGTCATAATAATTAATCAATAAAAATTTAGGAATATCGAATACGACAACAACTACAAAATGCCAAAACATGTAATACCTTTAAGCTTTTCTTTCTATATTAATAAAATAATAAATTTTCTCTTTTTCCTTTTTTTTGGTTAATTTTCTTTAATTTTGTCAAAAGAAAAACACACGTCTATTAGACTTCTTTATATGTAAATAATGATAGTTATACTTATTTTATATCATAAATTATCTAACTTAAACTAGAACAGTACTAGCATGGATAATTTTTTAGAAAAAATTCATGTTGCACCTCTTTAAAGTAGATGCTAAAAAATAAATTAATTAAATACGCATTTATTTATCTAAAATAATATGTTAAATAATAAATCTATCTTTATATGTTAAATAATCAACCAAAACGACGCCCTATTTCCCATTGTTTCTTTCTTTTTCCCTCCTAACAACAAACAAAAAGGGAAAAACAAATCAATGCTTTAAAAAGATAATGCATCTCATGCACTCACCAAAAAAATAAGCATCTCATGTGAATAAAACATTTATTATTATATTTGATGCATGATACATGTTGAACAAGTTCAAAAGACAATATACACATAGAGTAAATAATTATTTCTAATACCCAAGATTATAATAATTTAGTTGAACTTAGTTATTAAATATTTTATTTAATTATAGAACCTAATTCTTCTTAATATTATAAATAAATTGATTAGTTATATGGGTCAATTATATTCACTCATCTGGTAAATTAATTGATTAGTTATACATATTTCAGTTCATCTCACATTTATCCAGTAAAAAATAAAAAGTAAAAACTATAACTCGTATTCATTTTGTTTTTCCACTTTGAAATTTAAAATATGTGTAAAATATAAGCAATTTTAACTGTAGAATTATCACACCCTTCCTTAAAAATAAACCCAAAAAAAAAATAACAGGAAACTTATTTTAACGCGCTAATTAGAAGAGAAACAATTTTTACATTTATTTTAACGCGCTAATTAAAAGCTTATTTAATAAAAACATTATTTCCAAATCATGCAAATAATTTAGAATTGCTAATGATATAGGGCCTTATAACTTTTTAGAGGTCCATTACTAGACAACAAATACGAGTATAATACCTTTGACCAAAAAATCCCCAAAAAACAAAGGACAATACCTTTTGACTTTTGATTTACAATGATACATTATACATATAGTTTGAAGTGTATAGATTGAAATAGAAAGAATTCATGAAAAGAAAAATATAAAGTATATACATTATACATATAAGTTTACATTTACCTTATCATGACAAATAATTAGATTATTTAATATAATACATTTTTATTTTTAATATTATTTTTTGTATATAACTTCTATTCAAATAATTTTTATTAAAGCACTCTCCTTTACACTATGTTTGGTTTAAGGGAAAATAAGAGGAAAGAAAAGTGGTGAAAGGAAAATGAGTAAAAAAAATTTATTTTTCTTTGTTTGGATACCAAAGAAAATGGGAAGGAAAAAAAATTTTGTTGTGGGTCCCACAAAAAAATTTCCTATCTATT
>NC_029790.2:127440459-127445076 GCF_000816755.2 Arachis ipaensis
ATTTATAGTTTATTTTATTATAAGGGTATTAATGTAACTTTATACCATTATGATTTTTTTTCTTCTCACTTTTCTTCTCATCCAAACAAAAGAAATTTTTCTCTCTATTTTCTTTCTATTCATTTTCTCTTCATCCAAACAACACACAAATAACTCTACTTTTTTTTTATTTTCTTTCTTCTTATTTTCTTTCCTATATCCAAACAAAGCCTTAATTTTTTTACTGGCTACCTTCTCTTCTTTCTTCAATATAGCCTTTCTTAGAGGGGAGGTAAGAGAAGAGCAAAGAATCTGTTAAATTGGAGATTTTATTTTGCTCATTCTAAGGGCTAAGCTGTCATACAGTTGTACTTTAGATAACGATAAGTTGTGCGTGATCTTTTTACTATTTAGTTAAGAAGCCAATCCTCTCAAGGTAACTGGCATGTCGCCATCCAACATCGTCATAATAATTAATCAATAAAAATTTAAGAATATGCCAATAATTACAAAACGTTAAAACATGTAACACTATGTCAGTTTTTTTTCTCTCTATATATTAATAAAATAATGATTTTTTTTTTCTTTTTGTTGAACAGTACTAACATAGTATGATAACTTTTTAAAAAAATTTGATGTTGCACCTAAGTAGATGCTAAAAATTAAATTAATTACTTAATGACGAAGTCTCCTGTGTAAAAAGTGTTGTGGCTTTTACATGTATAAAAATAGCGTAGAGTTAGTAGTGTGCAACAAGTGTATGACTTAAAAAACAGATGTGACAAGTTGTAGCAATGGTCTCCTTCTGAGTTAAAAATTACTACTAACTTCACGTGACATGGGAACATTATTAGCTTATATTAACTAGACTAAAGAAAGTTAATTAGTATGAATTTTAGTTGGGTATCGTTTTATTGAGCCTTTTGCATAAGTGGAATGATTCTTATAAATTGTAGGAGCTAAAAATTTAGTGGACTTTGTGGTTGCTAGGATTTGAACAAAAACATGCGGGAGAAAATGAAAAAAATGTATTAAAAAATTCAATAAAAAAAAAACTCTATTGAGGTGTTTTGAAAGATTTCTACTACTATGACTAATAGACCCCTAGATAATAAGTGTATATGGGTTGACAGAACTCTTTAAGGTTCACAGTTGGAACTAGGGGTGTGCATGGGATGGGGTGAAACCGGGTTTGATGTGACCCAGATCCGACCCGAAATATATACTGGACCTATTATTAGACCCGAATTCGGTCCTAGACCCGATGAAATCTATACACTTTCGGGCCACGATTATACTGGGTTAAAACCGGGTGAAAATCGGGCCGTTAACATTATATTACCTTGATACCTTCTTATAAGCTAGCATGTGAAAATATCTAAATTTTCAAGACTCCAACTATTATTTGACATGGTAAAATTCACTTAGAAAAATATAAAAGAACCAACTCTTCTCTAAAATTAAAGTATAACCATAATCAATACTAATATTGTCTAATAACACCAAATATTTAAATCAATACAAATAACACAATATTATGCATTAGTCTAAAATCTTATGTATTTTAAACATAAAACATTAACTTATAGACTTATAATAACTAATAATACAAAATATTAATATTTACAATACTTAAATTCCACATAAGAATAGCCATCATCCATCACTAATAACACAAAATATTAATTGTGTATGATGACCGGACCACCGGGTCGAGTTCGGGTGACATGAACTATAACCCGGACCCGACCCGAAATAATGACCGAGTCTATTTTTTGAGACCCTTACTCGATCTTAAACCCAGTGAAATCACACCAAAATAGCCTTAAAGTGTTCGGGACCGGACCGAATCTTCGGGTCGGGCCAGGCCATGCACACCCCTAGTTGGAACTTGGAAGTGCACACACCTAAATAATTTTGCTACATAATATGCCTGGTCCATATATATAAACTATTAAACGAAAATAAAAATATGAGTAATTACCCAAATTAGTCTTTAATAATTTTAAAAATGAACATTTTAGTTTCTAAGAAAAATTAATACACGGATCAATCTCCAAGGTTTTACTCCGGCAGACAAATCAGTCCCCAGTTCATTTTTCGACAGAGTAACTATTCAAATCAGTCCCCAAAGATTTTAAAAATTGACATTTTAGTCTCCAAAAAAATTAATGTACAAATCAATCTCCAACGTTTTTTTCGTTAGACATAATAGTCCTTCGTCCAAAAATAAAATAAAATAAAATAATTATTAGTATTAGTATTAATTGCCTAATAATATTGTACTATAATTTTTTGTATAGAAAAAAACGTTGGGATTGATTTGTACATTAATTTTTTTTTTGGGATTAAAATGTCTATTTTTAAAATCTTTGAGGACTGATCTGGGTAGTTATTCTGTCGAAAAATGAATTGGGAACTGATTTATCTACTAGAGTAACACCTTAAAGATTGATCTATGTATTAATTTTTCTTAAGAATTAAAATATCCATTTTTAAAATTCTTGAGAACTGATTTGAGTAATTACTCTAAAAATATATATAACCTTCATTATACAAAATAAAACAATACACACGTTCAACTACCTACGTTAATTACTCATTATACTACTCAATTACAATAGCTACACAAATCAAAATATAAACCACACAATTACTTTTCATAAGAGAACAACACGCACAACAAATGATACAACATAATTTTATATCCTACATTTTAAATATTAAATTAATATAAAAAAAGAATTCACAAATTTAAAGATTTGAATTTAAAATTTTATGCATAAGATTTATGTTTTACTATATATGAATTAAGGTTTACAAATTATGATTTATGTGTTATGGTTTATGGATTTACAATATATCAATTTACGATTTATAATTTAGTGATTATTTAAGTTATTGGATTCATGATTTACAAAATAGAATTTACAGTTTATCTTTAACAAAATTATTGTTTATACTTTAGGATTTAGTGTTTATGATTATAGGTTTTCGATTCACAAATAGTAATATATGGTTTACAGTTATTAATTTTATTGTCAAGTGTTATATTATATAGTTTGTATTCATGATTCTTGTGAATTATTTAAATTCTAAATTATAAATTCTAAATCTGAATCTTAAATCCTAATTTTGAAAATTCCAAATTACTCACCTTTAGAAATACATTATCAACTATAACTTCATTCATTAAATTCGTTTTAACCACTAATTATTTAAATTAGATACTCAAATTTTGTTTATACAAAATAAAACTAATAAACTCCTCATAAATTACATGAGTGCAACAAATTTATATCAATTTCAAATATATTTATAAAAGGTATATTTTTATTTTCATATATCTTTGAAAGATATATATATATATATATTTTTTTTTTCCTAACTCAAAATCTACTAAAAATATGGGTCAGATATCCTTTGGCCCACTTAGTGTGTAACTCAAGCCTTTGAATATACACATGTTCACAAACCCAATTAAATCTCAACGTCCAAAAAATAACAAACTAATTAAAAATTTGTAAAAACTATTTAACTTCGTCCAAAAATTCGGATTCATTTACCTTGCACCAAAAAAAGCCCATTTATAAGTCCATTGATTATCCCACATTAATTACTCGGAACTTTCTAACATTAACAAACTATTAACTTAACCTATCACGTGAAAAATTTTAGACAATTTCACTGTTTTGGACACTTGTCATACACCAACTATTTCCAGCACATTTTTATAGGTGTGGAATTGTCTCCCATTATACATGAAAGAATTCGCCTTAATTAAATACGCATTTAATTATTATTGAACAATTAGATTTGATATAATTTTATACTATTCTATTGAATCACTAATAAAAAAAATTATGAATAAAATTTGTGTACAATGTAAAAGTATATATGTATATATAGTTAAAATTTTTATATATGGAAATTCACATTTGTTATTTTTCATCTTTATTTTAAATTTTCTATAATAATAATAATAATAATAGACACACAAATCAATATAATAAACGTGCTAATAGTTCTCCTCTTTTAATGGTAATAGTCTGATTTTTCAAACACCAGTATTACATAATGACATTAGTTAACACGAAATTATTTTATTTACTTTTATTTGATATTCCTAAAGATAACGCCAACAAACATGTAGTCCTATAATTTTTTTAAGTGAAAATAGTATAACTAAGGAAGATATATAACATCCACAAAACTTTGACACATATGGAACATCCAATATAAAAATATTGATACGACTAAAATAGTATAACTAACTTCTTGGTCAATGTATATATATAGGTACTCAAAATTTGTGGGAGGTTACGACGGTTTATGCCCAAACTGAATTCTTTATAAATCGTGAAAAGTTATCACAATTTATATTTATGATGCTTTTTTCATAAACCATTAGAACTTACCGCGGTTTATGTGTTAATTGTAAAACGTGAAAAGTTACAATGAATTATATAGAAATGAATCAGAACAAATAAATAACCAATTTTTAATTGTTATAATTGAGTAAATTTTTTATTTATTTATTTTAAATGGGTAAATTGTCGTTATGTTTACGAGAGTTTCATATTTAAAGATTTGAACTTTTAACAAGGCTATCTTTTATCATTTTTTTCATAATTAATA
>NC_029790.2:127445189-127472319 GCF_000816755.2 Arachis ipaensis
GAAAAATATTAGAAGGTCATCTAAATTTATTATTTTGATCGTTGTTTAGTCATCAATTTAATTTTTTTAGTCTTGTAATTTAACAATATACTTTATTCATATTTTTAAACATTAATAACTAGCTAATGGCTAAAAATAATAAATTTTAATGGTTCTTTGGTATTTTTTATTTAGTATTATCTAACAGTTCACACTAGTAAAATATTTTCATTGAAGTATTTAAATAAGAGTAATAGATAATTAAGGAATTAAATTCTCTCAATTTTTTAATTTGAGAGGATAAAATGTAATCTCTCACCATTTATTTTATTGGTGGGACCAGGAAAAAACATAAAAGAAAAAAATATCTACTATCTACTTAATCTATCTACTTAATATACTAAAATTGGGTTTTCTCCAACTAATGAAGGTGAGGTGTCGATCCATCGTGACTCCATTTTTCCTCCAAAATAAATGCTATAAAAATACAAAATTTTATTCCTTCTATTTTTATTTTACCACTATAAAAGACCATATATGCTAGAAGAAAATATCATTTATTTACCAATTACTCTTCCACTGGGTAGCTTTTACAACAATTCTTTTTCTTCCTATGAGGCGTCGTCGCAAGAAGGCAACTATCGTGGACACAAACCACCACACACTCTCTAACTCCCGTGCTCATCATTCAGAGCAATATATGATATGTTATCCATGAGGCATTTATAAACCATGGTGTTATCATGTATGCATAAATAAAAAAAATCGTATTTAAACTTAAGTCATTTACCTGTTTGTATGGTATATAGTAGTGTAAAATTACTTTCAATTTGTGTTGTGTAATGATATTATGGTCTAATTTAAGCTTTTACTTTAAATATCATATAATTTATTATAATTTATACCAATTAATTAATTATAATTCATTATATCAGTTAGTTTGATTTATTAATTTGTAATATGCATGATAAAATAGATCATTTGTTACTTATAACGTTAATTCTTCTAAATCTAAATCTGAATAATTATATTTTTACTTTTTGTTATGAACAAAATATTATTAATGATTAATCACTCATACTTTTAATTAAAGTGTTTGGATAATATTAACTCAATTTTTTAGTATAATTTTTTTTTATTTTGTAATTCAACAAGTCAACAACATACTAATAATGGTATATTTTATTTCATTCTGTTGAGGTTTCGGTCTGTAACACCAGAAAAACCTGAAACAACAAGAGAGACACACGAAAACGACTTTGGTCTTTATAGTTGCCATCATATAGTCAATATATGTATATGTATATGTATATAACAACGACTTTGGTTTTTATTTTTGCTTTTGATTGCCAATTAAAATCCAATACAATCAAATCTTGCATTCTTGCCAAATCAAAGGCACACCGTCATTAACCAAAAGTTAATAAATTTATAAAGTTTAAGCATTCATTGTTGTTGAAGAAAATCTTTACTCACCAAAAACTTCATTTAAAGATCAGACCGAGAGAAAAAATTGGGAGAAAAAGAAGAAGATAATTATCTATTTTTGTTGACATTGGTGACGTATTTTTGCTGTCCTATTGCTGAAATCTGAATTGAAGTCTTTGAGGGGGTTTGGTTTGGGAATGAACATGAAGAAGTTATTGGATCAATGGAGGAGTTACTTCAGCTTTTGTTCGGCTTCTTCTGATATATTTGAGATAATTGAACATACCATTATGGTGGCGGTTTCTGATTGGCCCCAAGGAGTTCAGGCTGAGAAGAGATAGGATTGCTGAGATGCTCTTCTCTTGCAAGCAAACAAAGTGTGTGGGTGACAAGGTTGAGTTTGAAACTGGGGCAAGCAAGAAAAATAAGGTGAGTAGCTCAAGGGATGATATTGATGATCATGGTAACATGGATGTAAATAAGGTTTTTAGCAATTATAATTTTGGTAAAACTGAGGCATTGGCAGATGAAATGGAAGAACATTCTCAGCTTGTTGGTGAGTCTTGAGGATCAGAGACATTCTCCATAACCGTCAAGAAGAGGTGTTTCTTGCTAGTTCCTCTTATCATTCTTTTGTTTGGTTATCAGTTCTTGCTCCTTTGTGATGTGATTGATGAAATCCGTTCAGAGCTACAGATTTCTTAGTGAAAAGCAAGCTAAAGAAGATAGAAATGTGTCTTTTGTATTAGTGAAAAATTGCTTAATTACAGAGATAAAAGATACAGCTATATATAGCCAAAAAGAAAGAAAAAAAAAATAAAAATTATATTAGCTATCTCTTCATATTCCATTATACAGCTGTAATCAACTAATGTCACACAATACCCAATAAAACCGAGAGTACTTGGGAGTACCAATAATATTCATACATTAATAGCCTTCCTTGAGCTACAAATTATACATTCCAAGCTTACTACATAACTCTTCAAAAGGACCTGGTGGAAGTGCCTTTGTAAGAATATCAGCAAGTTGTTTTCTTGATGGAATTGGCATGAGTTTTAAAGAACCGTCTTGAACTTTTTCTCTAACTTTGTGACAATCAATGTCAATGTGTTTTGTCCTTTCATGAAACATTGGGTTAGCCGCAATATATCTAGCAGATTGGTTGTCACAAAATAGTGTCATAGGACCTGGTAACTTGATTTTGAAGTCATTCAAGATGTACATCAGCCAAATTTCTTCACAAGTTGCAAGAGCCATTGCTCGATACTCTGCCTCCGAAGATGATCGAGCAACTATTTGCTGTTTTTTAATTTTCCAGGACACCAAAGATCTTCCAAGAAAGAAGCAATATCCAGACACTGATCTTCGGGTATCCGGACATGTACCTCAATCAGAATCTGAAAAACCACGGAGGGACAAGTCACAAACAGACTCAAAAAGTAATCCTTTTCTAGGAGCTCCTTTCAAGTATTTCAACACATGTAAAGCTGCTTTGAAGTGCTCATCTGTAGAACAATCTAAAAATTGACTTAACTTGCTAACAGCAAAGCTTATGTCAGGCCTGGTATTAGTGAGGTATATCAACATTCCAACGAGTCTTCTATATGGCTTAGCATCATCCAACAATGTTCTTGATGACTTTGAGAGATGAATTGAATAATTCATAGGTGTGTTGGCTGGTTTTGAATCTAATAATCCATACTCTTTTAGGAGATCAAGAGTATACTTCTTTTGATATAAAGCTATTCCCCTTTTGCTCCTTGCAACTTCCATGCCCAAGAAAAATTTTAGTTCGCCTAAATCTTTGATTTTGAACAAAGTGTTGAATTTCATCTTCACACGTTGGATCTCTTCTATGTCATCTCCCGCTAGAACTAAATCATCCACATAAACAAGAATAGAAGTGAAACCTATTGGAGAAGATTTGGTGAAAAGAGAATGATCTGCCTTTGATTGTGAGTAACCTGAAGCAATCAAGACAGAGTATAACTTGGAGTTCCACTGGCGACTTGCTTGCTTAAGGCCATATAAGGATCGTTCTAGCTTGCAAACCATTCCTGACTGTGCATTTAAACCAGGGGGCAACTTCATATAGACTTCTTCAAGTAGATCACCATGAAGAAAAGCAGTGGTCACATCTAATTGATGAATAAACCAGTTCTTACTGGCTGCAATTGCTAAGAGTACATGAAGGGTAGTCATTTTGATTACAGGACTAAAAGTATCAAAATAGTCATACCCTTGTATTTGAGTGAAGCCCTTGGCCACAAGCCTTGCTTTGTGTCTCTCTATAGTACCATTAGAGTTATACTTGGTTTTAAAAACCCATTTACATCCGATTGCATGCTTCCCTTTCGGTAGAGTAGTAAGTTTTCAGGTCTTGCTTTCCTCCAATGCTTGAAGCTCAGCTTTGATTGCTTTCTGCCAACAATCACTCAAAATAGCCTGCTCATAGTTCCTTGGCTCTGGATTTGTAGAAATTGTAATGGAAAGTGCTTTGTGTGATTGTGACAGGGAATTGTAACTCAAATAATTGAAAAGAGGATATCTTTTTGTGATTGATGATTGGATCATGTTATCAGAGACAGTGGTTTGCATACATTCATAATTATCAAGGTAACTTAGCTTGTGTCTTTCTCTAAGAGATCTTCTTAGTGAAGGAGGTAGATTAATATGAGTGGGTTGGGAATTAGATGGATTTTCATCATATGATGGTGTAGTACATAATGCTGGTGCTCCTGGTAAACTCAAAGACATGGGTAAGGTTGGTTGTGGTTGAACATCAATAGTGTTGGAAGGAGTATTTGGCAATGTATGTTGAATGGGATGTAAATCTAAGGTATGGGAAGATAATGTGCTGCTATCAAAGACATCTATAGGATCATGATTATGTAATGTAGGTTTAGTGTCTTTATTAGAATTGGAAACATATTCAAATTGATGAGAAACTTGATTATCCATATATGGAAAGAATTTTTTATAAAAAATTACATTTCTAGATATGAAAAATTGTTTGTTATTTATGATATCCTTTTGTTCCTGTTTTAAAGCCAAGAAAAATGCATTTTCTTCCTTTTTTATCCAATTTCTTTCTATTTGCAACTAAAGTTGAAGCAAATGCAAGACATCCAAAGATTTTGAAGTGTTGAATGTTTGGCATTTTACCAAAAAGAATCTGATAAGGACTTTTATTATTAATAGATGAACTAGGCACTCTATTGAAAATATGTACAGCATGAGATGCAGCATGTCTCCAAAAAAATTTAGGAAGATGAGCCTTAAAAATGAGTGCTCTAGCAATATTTAAAATATCTTGATGTTTTCGTTCTACAACTCTATTTTGTTGAGGTGTCTCAACACATGAAGTCTGATGAATTATTCCCTGTTTTTCATAAAAAGAATTCACGATGAATTCAGCTCCATTATCAGTTCTGATATTTTTTATTTTTGTTTGAAATTGAATTTCAATTAGTTGCACAAATTGTTGAATAAAAAAAGAAGTTTCACTTTTATTTTTCATAAAAAATAGCCAAGTGAACTTGCTTTTATCTTTTACTATTGTTAAAAAATATTTATGACCAGCAAAAGATGGAGTAGAAATAGGTCCCCAAATATCCATGTGCACTAAATCAAATAAATTGACAGATTTTGTTTGACTCAAATGAAAAGGCAATCTTCTTTGTTTTTTATAATGACATGGTTCACAAGGTTCATCTTTTAATGGACATACAATAAAATGATAACTCTTTTTCATTTCTTGTAACCTATCAATTGAGACATGTCCTAACCTACAATGCCAAGTTTCATGATTTATAGTGTCTGTAACAGCAGCAACACTAACTGAATTGCTGGTGTTGACTAGTTCTCTATTCTTTGCTCCTAAGTTGACATAAGTTGCATCTGTATTGAAGATATACAAGCCACCTCTTTGTCTAGCATGACCAATCATCTTCAAGGAAAGGTTGTCCTGTATCTCACAGTGTGTATTGTTAAATAAAAATTGACAAGGTAAAAAATCAGTTGCTTCAGACACAGATATGAGATTAAAATTGAAAGAGGGCACATATAACACATTTGTAAGGTAAAAATCACGGGTTAAAATTATAGTTCCACTAATTGTTGCTGTGGTCTCAGTTTCATTTGGACATTTGATTAACACAGGATCTATTATGTGATGAGAGTGAAAAGTATCAAGAGAAAAAGTAACATGTGCAGTGGCACCAGTGTCAATTATCCAGTCATGTGTGTGCAAAGGAATGTGGGAAACTGATAAAATATGGTGTATACCTACTGAAAGAGCTATCACTGTGTTTATGACTTGTGTTTGAAGAGAACTATGAGCAGGATCACCTTTATGTTGTTGGAATAGAGAAATCAATGCTTGTTTTTGATCTTCGAAAAATAAGTTGTCTAGGCTTTTATTATTCTCCTCTTGAGTTGAACGCACATCAGTTACGTTGCCATCTCCACATGTTTTTTCAGCAACAATCATATTGTTTACATTTTCTACTCCAAATTTCTTTTGCAAATGAGGAGGAAATCTATACTTATGGTAGCAAGTCTCTATGGTGTGTCCAGCCTTTCCACAATAAGAACAACTTCTCATCATTCCTCTTCCACTACTAACTCTGCCTCGGCCTCGGCCACGTCCGCCTCTGCCACCTCGATTTATGATACCAGAATTTGCATTCAAGGTCATACCAAATCCTCTATTGTTTTTATTACCAGTTCCTCCAATATTGACAACATTAACTAGCATCCTTTCTTCACTTTAATCTGAGTTGCTTAATTGTCTTTCTTGTTGCAAAAGTAAAAAATAGATGGAATTCACACTGGGCAGTGGCACCATCAACATAATCTGTGATTTTACTGTTGTATACTACTCATTTAACCCTCTCAAAATTCTAACAGCATGTTCTTGGTCTCTATATTCTCTGATGATCTTCAGTCCACATGAGCATGATGCTCCACAGGCACAGGATGGAATTGGTTTGAACTCATCAAGTTCTTCCCAAATTCTCTTAAGTTTAGTGAAATATGCAGTGATGGATAGATCTCCCTGCTTCATCGCAAACATCTCTTCTTGAAGATCAGCTATCCGAAATAAATCACCTTCATAGAATCTGTGCTTGAGATCGTTCTAGAGTTTCGAGGTCACGTTACACCAAAGAACGCTCTGAAGAATCTCTGTGCTTAGGGAAGAATGCAACCACGATAGTACAAATGTGTTGCATCTGTCCCAAGCTTCATAGGTTGAGTCAGTTTTTTCAGGTTTCAGAATGCTTTCATCAATGAATCCCAACTTGTTCTTCAATTTGATGGATAGCCAAACCGATCTCGCCCATGAGTGATAATTTCGAGTTGTAAGAGGAGTTTGAGTTAGTGATAAACCTGGACTTTCATTTGGATGGAGGTAGAAGGGACTTGTCTGGTCTTGAATCGGGTTCAATGTTGATCTTCTTACTTGCGTTTGAAGGCTGGCAAGTTGATTCATCAATTTTGTGAGATTTTGTAAATCACTCACTGAAAATATTTGTCGTTGCAAATTTTCTGGATTATCTACTCCAGCTTCTCGATCTGCCATGGATGTTGCAGAAGGAAGGGGTAAAGTTCACAATCCTTGCTTAACAATATTTGCACTCTTCCACGCTCACCGCACCATGATGAAATCCGTTCAGAGCTGCAGATTTCTTAGTGAAAAGCTTCTAAAGAAGAGAGAAATGTGTCTTTTGCATTAGTAAAAAATTGCTTAATTACAGAGATAAAAGATACAGCTATATATAGCCAAAAAGAAAGAAAAAAGAAAAAAGAAAAAATAAAAATTATACTAGCTATCTCTTCATATTCCATTATACAGTTGTGATCAACTAATGTCATACAATACCCAATAAAATCCAATAAAAGAGAGAGTACTTGAGAGTACCAGTAATATTCATACATTAATAGTGATTTTGATGTTTGAAGAGATTTTTGAAGTCTTTTGACTTTTTTGTGGTGATGTTGTTTATTATCGAGAAGTGTTTTAAGGTTCTTTTTGTGTTCTATGGAGATCCCTGATTTATGCTGGCCTTATTTTATTTTTCTTGTAAAAACTGCAGTATTGTTTGAATCACTGAGGAGGCTGCAACTGATGGAACTCACTGTTGATTGTCTCAAGGTTTGTGAATTCAATCATTCTTTGCTTTAGTTTTTTGGCGAGTTCTCTAATTCTTGGAGTTACCTTTGCCACGCAACTATGATTGGAAAGGCCGTTAATTCTCTTAGAAAGCATGCTTCAAAGGATATCCGTACTTGCACGAAAGCTTATCGAGTATGGATTATTTCTAATAGATTTTTGTTTGCCATGCATGGATTTTAATAAGGGGGAGTCTCTGGTGGCCAAAAGAATGGTGGCCAAACATGACTAAGAATTGACCATTCAATAAATAGATGACATGTGGTATGTAGCATTAGTAGATAGATTTTGTATTATAAACTAACGTATAAAGTACACAATTTAAAACAGTAAAAAAGAGAGGACTAGAGACAAACCCTTTTATTTGGTTTCATAATAAATGATATTTTAAATTTGAATAATTTATTAATTAATTTGTACTTCTTTATTAAAAAAAAAATATTAATATAATGAATAAAAATATAATTAAAAATATTGTTTAAAGAATAATAAGGACAAATAAATCCATAACCAATTTAAATTTAGAGACAATTAGGTCCCTTTCCATTTTTTAACCTGACATGTCAGCAATTTCCGTCGAGTTTTCGCCGGAAAACTGACAGAAGGACCGGGTTGGCAGACGGAGTACAAGGTCAGGAACCGTAATGGAACGTGTTTTTGGTTAAGGCTCGTCTTGTCATTTTGAAAAATGGACAGGGACCGGGTTGGTACTTTACTCTAATGTTATCATATATTTGAACCTGCTTCATGTCACGGTAAATTTTAGAAGGTTAGATTTAACAGTGTTTGTATAGTTTTCTGGAGTGTTTGAGAATACTGTAGATGGTTCCAGAACGTTCTAGAATGTCCTAGAAGGTCCCGGAATACCCTAGAAGGTTCTAGAAGACTCTGGAAGGTCATAGGGTATTCTAGAAGAGTGTAAATGTATATAGAAGTATAAAGAGTGGTATGGAATAATCTAGAAATATTTAGAGAGTTGTGGTAGGATAGATATTTGTAAAGAAGGTTCTGGATGATTAATCTGGACCGTTGATTAGATTTAATCCTAACCATCTATTGAGGAAGTGGATGGCTATAAATAGGGATGAGAGTTAGAGTTTGTGTGTGTGTGAATTATTTGTAACCACACTTGAGCAATAAAGTGTTCTTCCACCAAAGCTTCCTTTCTCTTGTGTTCTCTTGTATTCTTAGCTTTCTTGCTAAGTATTGAGGGTTAGACTGACTTGGTCTTAGTTCAAGAGGTTGAGTAAGTCCGAGTGCCGGCACGGTAGCGTTGGAGTGTGTCCAAGGCCGTGACAATTTGGTATCAGAGCAAGGTTCGAGAGGGAGCACAAGTGATTTGTGGGTATGGCTTCTAGTATCACCATAGAGCATATTGAGTCTCAAAGGGGAAGGAATGCTATTCCTTCTCAATGGGGAGGCAAGAAGGTTCGTTCTTCAAGTGAGCCTAGAGGTAAGGACTCTAACTTCCTAGAAGAGAGAGTTTCTGTGTTGGAAAATGTTCTATCCTCTATGGATGAGTATTTCCAAAGGATAGAACATGATAAGGAGACCCTCGAGGCTCACGTGTTAGGAGGACTAGATGCTTTCAAAGAAAGCATGCTCCAAATTAAAGAGAAGCTTGAGAATTCTTTAAAACTATTTGAGGAAGTTCGAGTTTGGTTCGAGGAGGCAAAATCTCGACCAACCATTATAAGGGAGACGACAAAGATTGATCTCCCCAAGCCAAAGGAGTTCAAGGGCGTAAGGGACGCTCGCGAGGTGGAGAACTTCCTATGGCAAATGGAGAGGTACTTCGAAGGCCAAGGGGTGATCGAAGAAGCAATAAAGGTACGCACTGCATCTCTCTACCTTTCTGATAATGCTACTTTGTGGTGGAGGAGAAAGTGCGTAGATATGAAAAATGGTACTTGCAACATAGCCACATGGGAAGATTTCAAAAGAAAGGCTTGATGTATGTCAAAGCCTTTATCAATAAAAAATCCGTTATGGCTATGATCGACACTGGTGCTACACACAACTTCATCACGCCTGATGAAACAAAGAGGCTTGGGTTGAAGATCACCGAAAAGAATGGCTAGTTCAAACCCATGAATACCAAGGGTGAACCCCTTAAGGGAGTAGCAAAAGGGGTTGAGATGACTCTTGCTTCTTGGAAGGGCCTTGTGAATTTCTCAGTAGCACCCATGGACGATTTTAAAATAGTCATCGGACTCGATTTGCAAAGGAAAGCAAATATAATACCTATGCCATACTACGACGTAGTATGCGTTATGGAGAAAGGGTCTCCATGCATGGTCCCTACAGTCTCTACAGTTGGCGGGCCACCGATACTGTCTGCCATGCAACTCAAGAAAGGGTTCAAGAAGGGAGAGACTACATATTTGGCTCTATTACAAAAGGAGTCAACATCCAAAAGAGAAGACATTCCTCCCAAAACCAAGGAAGTCCTTGAAGAAAATAAGGATGTGATGTCTCCCGAGTTGCCAAAACAACTACCACCTAGGAGGAAGATGGACCACAAGATTGAATTGGAGTTAGGAGCAAAGCCGCCCGCCTCAACACCTTATAGGATGGCACCGCCAGAACTCGATGAGTTGAAGAAGAAACTCAAGGATTTGCTAGATGCTGGCTTCATCCGTCCATCGAAGGCACCTTATGGCGCACCAGTCTTGTTCCAAAAGAAGCATACTCAAAGGTGTTTGAAGTCCACACTGATGCTTCTGACTACGCTATTGGAGGAGTTCTGATGCAAGAAGGACATCCTATTTCCTGTGAGAGTCGCAAGTTGAATAATATGAGAGGCTATACACCGTCCAATAGAAGGAGATGACTGTAGTGGTGCATTGTCTGAGAACTTGGCGTCACTACTTGCTTGGTTCACACTTCATCGTCAAGACAGACAATGTGGCTACAAGCTACTTCCAAACTCAAAAGAAGTTAAGTCCCAAACAAGCTAGGTGGCAAGACTTCTTGGCTGAGTTTGATTTCGAATTCGAATACAAGTCATGCAAGACTAATGTGGTAGCAGATGCGTTGAGTCGCAAGGCTGAGTTGGCGGCCATTTCTATGGTGGAAGGAGATATTGTGCATACCATCAAGGAAGGGTTGCATCACGACCCATTAGCCAAGAAGTTGGTGGAGTTGGCTAGAGAAGGTAAGACCAAAAGATTTTGGCTAAAAGATGACCTTCTCTACACTAAAGGGAGAAGATTATACGTCCCTAAATGAAAAAATCTAAGAAAAAAATTAGTGAGAGAATGCCACGACACCAAGTGGGCTGGTCACCAAGGTCAGCAAAGGACCTTGGCACTCATTGAATCTTCTTATTATTGGCCTCAAATGAGAGATGAAGTGGAAAGGGCTCCCGATAACCGAAGCTAGTTGGGAAACTCGCGAAGATCTGTGGCAATTCCAAGAACACCTAGAGCGCTATCATGAACAGAACGCGACGAGAACGTCTGCGCATTAGATGGGGGAGAATGTCACGGTAAATTTTAGAAGGTTAGATTTAACAGTGTTTGTATAGTTTTATGGAGTGTTTGAGAATACTCTAGATGGTTCCGGAACGTTCTAGAATGTCCTAGAAGGTCCCGAAATACCCTAGAAGGTTCTAGAAGACTCTGGAAGGTCATAGGGTATTCTAGCAGAGTGTAGATGTATATAGAAGTATAAAGAGTGGTATGGAATAATCTAGAAATATTTAGAGTTGTAGTAGGATAGATATTTGTAAAGAAGGTTCTGGATGATTAATTTGGACCGTTGATTAGATTTAATCCTAACCATCCATTGAAGAAGTGGATGGCTATAAATAGGGATGAGAGTTAGAGTTTATGTGTGTGAATCATTTGTAACCACACTTGAGCAATAAAGTGTTCTTCCACCAAAGTTTCCTTTCTCTTGTATTCTTAGCTTTCTTGCTAAGTATTGAGGGTTAGGCTGACTTGGTCTTAGCTCAAGAGGTTGAGTAAGTCCGAGTGCCGGCACGGTAGTGTTGGAGTGTGTCCAAGACCGTGACATTCAGCTTTGCAAAATAATCCAGATTTTTAGATTTTAAATCCATTTTAAACCAAACTATTAAAAAAAAATCAAATCGTATCAACTTTATAGTTTGATTTTTTAATCTAAATCATTTAAAGTTTTAAACAATTTTAAATTAAAATCTAAAATTAAGGAAAAAATCCTAATTTTAGATTTGAAACTCTGGTCTTGCTCTCTTCCTTCATGGTCTCTCCGCCGCCGGCGTTTGTTGTTTCCACCGCATCCAGCACCGGAGCAGGAAGCTTGAAGCTGCGACGGTACGTCCCCTTCCTCATCTCCCAGAGCTTGAAGCTGCGAGTTCCTCTGTCCGCCACTCTGCGTCTGCGAGCCCTGCCATCGCCTTGTCGTCGTCTTCTGCCTCTCGTCGCCGTCAATTTCAGCACTGCTCGCCTCCAGCTCCATCCCTTCCGCCGTTCAGGTATAGTATGCGACTCTGTTAGACTGTTACTCGATTCAGTTCTTCAGCATCTCGTCACCGATTCAGTTGTTACTCTGCTCATTTCGTTGTGCTAATTGTTAAAGATTATACGGTGTTAGAGCCTGAAAGCATCCTAAGACTAAAGACCCTACAGCAGCTCTTAAGTCCATTCTTAAGTTGAAAGCAGGAGAAGCCAGTCATCTTCTACCTCGACTAAGTTGCAGTCTAATAGGAAGTTAAAGTCTTCGTTAAATCCCATCTAGCTAAAGCAAAGCGAGATCCAGAGTTTACTTCAGATGAGGCGGGCAGATTCGACTATAGCAACAAACTTGTATGATAGCCCCCATGGAGACGCAGGAGATGGATGCATATTTTCTACCTAATTGGCAAAAAGCCTTTTTTCTTTCAGCTCATTCAGTTTCTTTCTCAAGAAGGAAACACTAATATTCGTTTGGTTAATTGATGAATGCATTCATTCATATTATTTGTGTATGGTGTTATTGGCCTGCTATTGAGAATCTAACTTGCTGTTAAGTTTTTTGCGTTTCATGATGAATGGTTTCGTAGTTTGGTTTGTTCTTGATGGCAATTTGACATGAGTGATTTCATGTGTGTGATGAATATTGAGGTAGGAATGGTGTCAGAAACAGAAGGGATTTTCTCTTATCTGCTGTTAAGATTGATTGATATCATATTGTAAACCTTTAATGATCATTTGGACCATTTTGTCATATCTATGAACACTCATTTTGTGGGGTTAAATGCCACACAGGGATTTTTTCTTTTTTTTAATCCAAGAAAATATTTCATCAATGTAATAAACGATCCACTAGGGATTATATACAGGGTAAATTTGAAAAAAATCTTACAAAGATCAAGCTCAGATGTAATTGAATGGGAAAATAACTTTTTTAATTTTATAATCTGTTATTCTCTTTCTTACCAAAAATACTATGTCCGATTCAATCTGTCTAAGTGTCTCTACTCTAGAAAATTTGTAAATTTGTAGTATTTATTTTTGTAGATTTTATTAAGCAGCCGGTTTAGTGTATTGTAAGATTGAAAGTCTTTAGGTTCTTAAAATTTAATTTTCTTTAATTTTTAGGTCTACATGTAATCTGCCAACTTATTCATTGTATCTTACGTTTTTTATATTTTTGTTTCCATTAAAATTGTAAGATAATGCAGTATAACTCCTCTAGTAAAGTATCAAGCAATTGAAAACAATTCACAGTATAAATGAAAATTATTGTAACTACTACTTTTATCAAAATCTCTCTACTATTAGGAGAAAGTAGAGCTCGTTTTCATGGTTGGAGTTTCTCACAGACTTTGTCTTTAATATAGTTGAAAGTAGTTCTCTTAGACCACTGAACAATTGATGGTAATCCAAAATACTTATTTTGATTCCCAATATGCGGAACCATAAGAAGATTAGCAAATTGGTTTCGGATTTGAAGCGGTGTATTTCTGTTGAAAAAAAAAACAAATAACTTGTCTAGATTAACTACTTGGCCACTTATACTCTGGTAAGTCTGTAAGATACTTAGTAAGTCTTGGCAATGATTGTAGTTTTGCTAAATAAAATTAAATCATCTACAAAGAATATATGAGTAATTCTAGGACATCTATGATTCAATCTCAAACTAGAAAAATCTTGTCTCTATTTACCTCTATGGAGCATATGGGAGAGACTATCTGCACAAAATAGAAATAAATAAATAAAAAGGGTCGCTTTGACACACCCTCCACATGGTTTAAAATAACCATGTGGTTGATCATCCACAGTAACAGAGTAAGAAACTGTTGTCACACATTCCTTCATCCAATCAAGTCATTGTCGCAAAACTCAACTTTTTTTATCATTTCCCAAACAAAAGATCATTTGACTCTATCATAAGTCTTACTCATATCGAGCTTTAGAGCTAGGTCACAGTCACCATATCTCTTATTTTTTAGAAAATGCATAAACTCATGAGCAATAAGAGCATTATCACTAATTAGTCGCCCTTTAACAAAAATACTTTAATTGTTATTAATCACTATATTCATGACTGTGTTATATTCGGTGTACTAAGATTTTAGAGATAATTTTATAAAAAATACTATTAAAATTTATAGGTCAAATATACTTCATAGAGCTAATAGCATTATCAACTTTGGAAATAAGATAGATATAAACATGATTAAAAGCTTTAAAAATTTTATCTCTAAAAAACAAATTTCAGACCATTTTAATCACATCATTTTTAATTGTCCCCCAAAAATATTGAAAGAATTTAGCTATAAATTTGTTATCCATAGAAGCTGAAAAGGAGTTGATAAAAAAAACTGCTGACTTTATTTTTGTATCCGAAACTGACCTAATCAACCTTTTGTTAGTGGCTGCATCAATTTTCCACACAGAGATTGTTGAGTATATTATATTATCAGTTTGAATGTTTTATGTTAACAGAATGTTCATTTTGAATGTCTTATGTCATTCTTTTTGATATTTTAAGAATAATTAAATATTATATAAATTGTTATTATGAATTTTAAATTTGAATTAAAAAAAATCAAATTTAAAATCGATTTGTATGTAAAATCGTATTTAAATATTAAAACTAACTTAAAACTGATTTTTGTTTTTTGAATCAGTTTAGAAACTGATTTTTTTTCTTTAATCCGGTTTTAATTTGATTTCATGAACTACAAAACTAGTTTTAAAGTGGACGCTGTTTGGATCTTTAAAAATCCAAACCATGTCTACCCCCACTGTCCCTTATGCTCAACTTTGATGCTATCTTTCAATCTACGATGGGATGCTTAGGCAAATGACTCATACTTCACATCTTGTATGCTTTGAAGTTGGCGATTATTGTTTTGATTCGTATTAGCGAACTAGTTGAATTGCAGAATCTGTTTAACATATTCACTTTCATACCGAACAAGTGAACAACTATCTGATGTAACAATATCTTTTCTTTGATTTACAGAGATTGGAAAGAAATAGTAGATGAGTGGGTCAAGGCCACAGCTATTGTAGGTATCAAACGTTCATCTAGCTTTGTGTGACAACCATCAAGATAATCCCGAATACCCGATGCTTTTTTGCGTTTTGAACCTTGATTCATGCTTGAATTTACTACATGTTTATAGGATCAGAAGGCATTCCAGATTCTGTAAATCCATCAGTTGTTTATGAAGAGGAAGGACTTCCATCACCTCCTATGGACGAAGGAGCTTTCTTGGTAGCTTCAACGGGTTCAATTGAACTCTCACAGGTATTTTACCTGTCCCTAATATTTTTTTCCTCCCTTTTTTGAACTTAGATTTATGTAGAAACTGATATTTTTCTACTTCCCTTTGTTGTATGTCTCGTATCTGGACGATGTAAAGTTCTTTGATGGCATGATTGATATCGGAAGTGAGTTGATTTTGCAATTTCTTATGTTTAGACTATCTAGCATTCACTCTTCGGTTCTGTATTCGAATTCCCCATGTCTTAATCAGGATTTTTTTCAGATCCTCCACAAAATGGGCAAAATGAACCCACTGTGAAGCCAAGTAGACCGGTAGCCGCTGATTCTGGTCCTGGCAGACCACCAAAATCAAGCATGCAGCCAAAAAGCAATGTCGAGCCAAAGGCAGGGGAAGAAGTAGAGAATGGTACAGTCACAATGAAGCCTCCGGTCGACCAGCAAGCTGTAAGTAAAACATCTCTACACAAGTTTGCAAAACTTGACAGATTATAGGCATCTCTAACAGTTTCCTGTACTTCAGAAATCGAAGTACTTAGAGGAAGTTGCTGCGAGGATAGAAGCCGCTAAGAAGAATCTTCGGGAGAAAAGAGATGGAGGAGCCGAAAAGAGGAATGCTAGGGGCAGCAATTTTGATGTTTTGTAACCATCAATTAGTCATCAATATTGTTTTTAATGGTGTGAGATCACTCACTTTTATTTTGATAGTTAAGTGCTGGCCGGAAAACACAAAAGTTGCTGCTCCCTAAACTTTAACAGCCGAAAATGGTTTGTCATTTCTTTTCTGAAACCCGTTTCTATATCTTGAATTCAGCTTAGAACTGAGACACTTGAGATATTCATAGCACAGTAAACTGATTCAAGAAAGTATTGTATGATGCTTGCAGTTAAGAAGGGTATCTTAGAAAAAATAATTTAATTATTAAATTTTTATTAAAAATATTTTGGTAAAATACAATTTAATTAATAAAAAATAATTTATTAAATTTTTGTGTTCTATGGAGATCCTGATTTATGCTGGCCTTATTTTATTTTTCTTGTAAAAACAGTCTGATGCAGTATTGTTTGAATTACTGAGGAGGCTGCAACTGATGGAACTCACTGTTGATTGTCTCAAGGTTTGTGAATTCAATCATTCTTTGCTTTAGTTTTTTGGCGAGTTCTCTAATTCTTGGAGTTACCTTTGCCACTTTGCCACGCAACTATGATTGGAAAGGCCGTTAATTCTCTTAGAAAGCATGCTTCAAAGGTATCCGTACTTGCACGAAAGCTTATCGAGTATGGATTATTTCTAATAGATTTTTGTTTGCCATGCATGGATTTTAATAAGGGGGAGTCTCTGGTGGCCAAAAGAATGGTGGCCAAACATGATTAAGAATTGACCATTCAATAAATAGATGACATGTGGTATGTAGCATTAGTAGATAGATTTTGTATTATAAACTAACGTATAAAGTACACAATTTAAAACAGTAAAAGAGAGAGAAAAATATTAATACCTTGTAACTTTATAATTTAAAAAATTAAAAAACAGTGATCATAAATTTATGGTGATTTAACTAATACTTTAACTTAACAAAGTATTAATATAATGAATAAAAATATAATTAAAAATATTGTTTAAAGAATAATAAGGACAAATAAATCCCTAACCAATTTAAATTTAGAGACAATTAGGTCCCTGTCCATTTTTTAACCTGACATGTCAGCAATTTCCGTCGAGTTTTCGCCGGAAAACTGACAGAAGGACCGGGTTGGCAGACGGAGTACAAGGTCAGGAACCGTAATGGAACGTGTTTTTGGTTAAGGCTCGTCTTGTCATTTTGAAAAATGGACAGGGACCGGGTTGGTACTTTACTCTAATGTTATCATATATTTGAACTTGCTTCATGTCACGGTAAATTTTAGAAGGTTAGATTTAACAGTGTTTGTATAGTTTTCTGGAGTGTTTGAGAATACTCTAGAAGGTTCCGGAACGTTCTAGAATGTCCTAGAAGGTCCCGGAATACCCTAGAAGGTTCTAGAAGACTCTGGAAGGTCATAGGGTATTCTAGAAGAGTGTAGATATATATAGAAGTATAAAGAGTGGTATGGAATAATCTAGAAATATTTAGAGAGTTGTGGTAGGATAGATATTTGTAAAGAAGGTTCTGGATGATTAATCTGGACCGTTGATTAGATTTAATCCTAACCATCTATTGAGGAAGTGGATGGCTATAAATAGGGATGAGAATTAGAGTTTGTGTGTGTGTGAATCATTTGTAACCACACTTGAGCAATAAAGTGTTCTTCCACCAAAGCTTCCTTTCTCTTGTGTTCTCTTGTATTCTTAGCTTTCTTGCTAAGTATTGAGGGTTAGACTGACTTGGTCTTAGCTCAAGAGGTTGAGTAAGTCCGAGTGTTGGCACGGTAGCGTTGGAGTGTGTCCAAGGCCGTGACAATTTGGTATCAGAGCAAGGTTCGAGAGGGAGCACAAGTGATTTGTGGGTATGGCTTCTAGTATCACCATAGAGCATATTGAGTCTCAAAGGGGGAAGGAATGCTATTCCTTCTCAATGGGGAGGCAAGAATGTTCATTCTTCAAGTGAGCCTAGAGGTAAGGACTCTAACTTCCTAGAAGAGAGAGTTTCTGTGTTGGCGAATGTTCTATCCTCTATGGATGAGCGTTTCCAAAGGATAGAACATGATAAGGAGACCCTCGAGGCTCATGTGTTAGGAGGACTAGATGCTTTCAAAAAAAGCATGCTCCAAATTAAAGAGAAGCTTGAGAATTCCTTAAAACTATTTGAGGAAGTTTGAGTTTGGTTCGAGGAGGCAAAATCTCGACCAACCATTATAAGGGAGACGACAAAGATTGATCTCCCCAAGCCAAAGGAGTTCAAGGGCGTAAGGGACGCTCGCGAGGTGGAGAACTTCCTATGGCAAATGGAGAGGTACTTCGAAGGCCAAGGGGTGGTCGAAGAAGCAATAAAGGTACGCACTGCATCTCTCTACCTTTTTGATAATGCTACTTTGTGGTGGAGGAGAAAGTGCGTAGATATGGAAAATGGTACTTGCAACATAGCCACATGGGAAGATTTCAAAAGGGAGTTGAAAAGACAATTCTTCCCTAAGAATGTGGTTTATGAAGCAAGGAAGAAGTTGAGGGACAACTTCATCACGCCTGATGAAACAAAGAGGCTTGGGTTGAAGATCACCGAAAAGAATGGCTAGTTCAAACCCATGAATAACAAGGGTGAACCCCTTAAGGGAGTAGCAAAAGGGGTTGAGATGACTCTTGGTTCTTGGAAGGGCCTTGTGAATTTCTCAGTAGCACCCATGGACGATTTTAAAATAGTCATCGGACTCGATTTACAAAGGAAAGCAAATATAATATCTATGCCATACTACGACGTAGTATGCGTTATGGAGAAAGGGTCTCCATGCATGGTCCCTACAGTCTCTACAGTTGGCGGGCCACCGATACTGTCTGCCATGCAACTCAAGAAAGGGTTCAAGAATGGAGAGACTACATATTTGGCTCTATTACAAGAGGAGTCAACATCCAAAAGAGAAGACGTTCCTCCCAAAACCCCGACTACTCAAAGGTGTTTGAAGTCCACACTGATGCTTCTGACTACGCTATTGGAGGAGTTCTGATGCAAGAAGGACATCCTATTGCCTGAGAGTCGCAAATTGAATGATACAGAGAGGCGATACACTGTCCAAGAGAAGGAGATGACTGCGGTGGTGCATTGTCTGAGAACTTGGCGTCACTACTTGCTTGGTTCACACTTCATCATCAAGACAGACAATGTGGCTACAAGCTACTTCCAAACTCAAAAGAAGTTAAACCCCAAACAAGCTAGGTGGCAAGACTTCTTGACTGAGTTTGATTTCGAATTCGAATACAAGTCAGGCAAGACTAATGTGGTAGCAGATACGCTGAGTCACAAGGCTGAGTTAGCGGCCATTTCTATGGTTGAAGGAGATATTATGCATATCATCAAGGAAGGGTTTCATCACGATCCATTAGCCAAGAAGTTGGTGGAGTTGGCTAGAGAAGGTAAGACCAAAAGATTTTGGTTAGAAAACGACCTTCTCTACACTAAAGGGAGAAGACTATACGTCTCTAAATGAGAAAATCTAAGAAGAAAATTAGTGAGGGAATGCCACGACACCAAGTGGGCTGGTCACCAAGGTCAGCAAAGGACCTTGGCACTCATTGAATCTTCTTATTATTGGCCTCAAATGAGAGATGAAGTGGAAAGGGCTCCCGATAACCGAAGCTAGTTGGGAAACTCGCGAAGATCTGTGGCAATTCCAAGAACACCTAGAGCGCTATCATGAACAGAACGCGACGAGGACGTCTGCGCATTAGATGGGGGAAAATGTCACGGTAAATTTTAGAAGGTTAGATTTAACAGTGTTTGTATAGTTTTATGGAGTGTTTGAGAATACTCTAGATGGTTCCGAAACGTTCTAGAATGTCCTAAAAGGTCCCGGAATACCCTAGAAGATTCTAGAAGACTCTGGAAGGTCATATGGTATTCTAGAAAAGTATAGATGTATATAGAAGTATAAAGAGTGGTATGAAATAATCTAGAAATATTTAGAGAGTTATGGTAGGATAGATATTTGTAAAGAAGGTTCTGGATGATTAATTTGGACCGTTGATTAGATTTAATCCTAACCATCCATTGAGGAAGTGGATGGCTATAAATAGGGATGACAGTTAGAGTTTGTGTGTGTGAATCATTTGTAACCACACTTGAGCAATAAAGTGTTCTTCCACCAAAGTTTCCTTTCTCTTGTATTCTTAGCTTTCTTGCTAAGTATTGAGGGTTAGGCTGACTTGGTCTTAGCTCAAGAGGTTGAGTAAGTCCGAGTGCCGGCACGGTAGTGTTGAAGTGTGTCCAAGACCGTGACATTCAGCTTTGCAAAATAATCCAGATTTTTAGATTTTAAATCCATTTTAAACCAAACTATTAAAAAAAAATCAAATTGTATCAATTTTATAGTTTGATTTTTTAATCCAAATCATTTAAAGTTTTAAACAATTTTAAATTAAAATCTAAAATTAAGGAAAAAACCCTAATTTTAGATTTGAAACTCTGGTCTTGCTCTCTTCCTTCATGGTCTCTCCGCCGCCGGCGTTTGTTGTTTCCGCCGCATCCAGCACCGGAGCAGGAAGCTTGAAGCTGCGACGGTACGTCCCCTTCCTCACCTCCCAGAGCTTGAAGCTGCGAGTTCCTCTGTCCGCCACTCTGCGTCTGCGAGCCCTGCCATCGCCTTGTCGTCGTCTTCTGCCTCTCGTCGCCGTCAATTTCAGCACTGCTCGCCTCCAGCTCCATCCCTTCCGCCGTTCAGGTATAGTGCGCGACTCTGTTAGACTGTTACTCGATTCAGTTCTTCAGCATCTCGTCACCGATTCAGTTGTTAATCTGCTCATTTCGTTGTGCTAATTGCTAAAGATTATACGGTGTTAGAGCCTGAAAGCATCCTAAGACTAAAGACCCTACAGCAGCTCTTAAGTCCATTCTTAAGTTGAAAGCAGGAGAAGCCATTCATCTTCTACCTCGACTAAGTTGCAGTCTAATAGGAAGTTAAAGTCTTCGTTAAATCCCATCTAGCTGAAGCAAAGCGAGATCCAGAGTTTACTTCAGATGAGGCGGGCAGATTCGACTATAGCAACAAACTTGTATGATAGCCCCCATGGAGACGCAGGAGATGGATGCATATTTTCTACCTAATTGGCAAAAAGCCTTTTTTTTCTTTCAGCTCATTCAGTTTCTTTCTCAATAAGGAAACACTAATATTCGTTTGGTTAATTGATGAATGCATTCATTCATATTATTTGTGTATGGTGTTATTGGCCTGCTATTGAGAATCTAACTTGCTGTTAAGTTTTTTGCGTTTCATGATGAATGGTTTGGTAGTTTGGTTTGTTCTTGATGGCAATTTGACATGAGTGATTTCATGTGTGTGATGAATATTGAGGTAGGAATGGTGCCAGAAACAGAAGGGATTTTCTCTTATCTGCTGTTAAGATTGATTGATATCATATTGTAAACCTTTAATGATCATTTGGACCATTTTGTCATATCTATGAACACTCATTTTGTGGGGTTAAATGCCACACAGGGATTTTTTTTTTTTAATCCAACAAAATATTTCATCAATGTAATAAACGATCCACTAGGGATTATATACAGGGTAAATTTAAAAAAGATCTTACAAAGATCAAGCTCAGATGTAATTGAATGGGGAAATAACCTTTTTAATTCTATAATCTGTTATTCTCTTTCTTACCAAAAACACTATGTCCGATTCAATCTGTCTAAGTGTCTCTACTCTAGAAAATTTGTAAATTTGTAGTATTTATTTTTGTAGATTTTATTAAGCAGCCGGTTTAGTGTATTGTAAGATTGAAAGTCTTTAGATTTTTAAAATTTAATTTTCTTTAATTTTTAGTTCTACAAGTAATCTGCCAACTTATTCATTGCATCTTACGTTTTTTATATTTTTGTTCCCACCGAAATTGTAAGATAATGCAGTATAACTCCTCTAGTAAAGTATCAAGCAATTGAAAACAATTTAGAGTATAAATGAAAATTATTGTAACTACTACTTTTATCAAAATCTCTCTACCATTAAGAGAAAGTAGAGCTTGTTTCCATGGTTGGAGTTTCTCACAGACCTTGTCTTTAATATAGTTGAAAGTAGTTCTCTTAGACCACTGAACAATTGATGGTAATCCAAAATACTTATTTTGATTCCCAATATGCGGAACCATAAGAAGATTAGCAAATTGGTTTCGGATTTGAAGCGGTGTATTTCTGTTGAAAAAAAAAAACAAATAACTTGTCTAGATTAACTACTTGGCCACTTATACTCTGATAAATCTGTAAGATATTTAGTAAGCCTTGGCAATGATTGTAGTTTTGCTAAATAAAATTGAATCATCTACAAAGAATATATGAATAATTCTAGGACATCTATGATTCAATCTCAAACCAGAAAAATCTTGTCTCTGTTTACCTCTATGGAGCAGATGGAAGAGACTATCTGCACAAAATAGAAATAAATAAATAAAAAGGGTCGCTTTGACACACCCTCCACATGGTTTAAAATAACCATGTGGTTGACCATCCACGGTAACAGAGTAAGAAACTGTTGTCACACATTCTTTCATCCAATCAAGTCATCTGTCGCAAAACCCAACTTTTTTTTATCATTGCCCAAACAAAAGATCATTTGACTCTATCATAAGCCTTACTCATATCGAGTTTTAGAGTTAGGTCACAGTCACCATATCTCTTATTTTTCAGAAAATGCATAAACTCATGAGCAATAAGAGCATTATCACTAATTAGCCGCCCTTTAACAAAAATACTTTAATTGTTATTAATCACTATATTCATGACTGTGTTATATTCGGTGTACTAAGATTTTAGAGATAATTTTATAAAAAAACACTATTAAAATTTATAGGTCGAATATACTTCATAAAGCTAGCATTATCAACTTTGGAAATAAGATAGATATAAACATGATTAAAAGCTTTAAAAATTTTACCTCCAAAAAACAAATTTCAGACCATTTTAATCACATCATTTTTAATTGTCCCCCTAAAATATTGAAAGAATTTAGCTATAAATCTGTTATCCATAGAAGCTGAAAAGGAGTTGATAAAAAAACTGCTGACTTTATTTTTGTATCCGAAACTGACCGAATCAACCTTTTGTTAGTGGCTGCATCAATTTTCCACACAGAGATTGTTGAGTATATTATATTATCAGTTTGAATGTCTTATGTTAACAGAATGTTCATTTTGAATGCCTTATGTCATTCTTTTTGATATTTTAAGAATAATTAAATATTATATAAATTAGTTATTGTTATTAGGTTTATAAATAAGCAAATCAATTCTAAAATTGGATTTTTAGTAGAAAAAAATATGGTTTAGAAATTAAATTTTTAAAAATTAGTTTTAAAATTGTATTTTTTGTTTAAAAAATTTATTTTAAAATTGGATTTTAAATTTGAACTAAAAAAAAATCAAATTTAAAATCGATTTGTATGTAAAATCGTATTTAAATATTAAAACTAACTTAAAACTGATTTTTGTTTTTTGAATCAGTTTAGAAACTAGTTTTTTTCTTTAATCCGGTTTTAATTTGATTTCATGAACTATAAAACTAGTTTTAGAATGGACGTTGTTTGGATCTTTAAAAATCCAAACCATGTCTACCCCCACTGTCCCTTATGCTCAACTTTGATGCTATCTTTCAATCTACGATGGGATGCTTAGGCAAATGACTCATACTTCACATCTTGTATGCTTTGAAGTTGGCGATTATTGTTTTGATTCGTATTAGCGAACTAGTTGAATTGCAGAATCTGTTTAACATATTCACTTTCATACCGAACAAGTGAACAACTATCTGATGTAACAATATCTTTTCTTTGATTTACAGAGATTGGAAAGAAATAGTAGATGAGTGGGTCAAGGCCACAGCTATTGTAGGTATCAAACGTTCATCTAGCTTTGTGTGACAACCATCAAGATAATCCCGAATACCCGATGCTTTTTTGCGTTTTGAACCTTGATTCATGCTTGAATTTACTACATGTTTATAGGATCAGAAGGCATTCCAGATTCTGTAAATCCATCAGTTGTTTATGAAGAGGAAGGACTTCCATCACCTCCTATGGACGAAGGAGCTTTCTTGGTAGCTTCAACGGGTTCAATTGAACTCTCACAGGTATTTTACCTGTCCCTAATATTTTTTTCCTCCCTTTTTTGAACTTAGATTTATGTAGAAACTGATATTTTTCTACTTCCCTTTGTTGTATGTCTCGTATCTGGACGATGTAAAGTTCTTTGATGGCATGATTGATATCGGAAGTGAGTTGATTTTGCAATTTCTTATGTTTAGACTATCTAGCATTCACTCTTCGGTTCTGTATTCGAATTCCCCATGTCTTAATCAGGATTTTTTTCAGATCCTCCACAAAATGGGCAAAATGAACCCACTGTGAAGCCAAGTAGACCGGTAGCCGCTGATTCTGGTCCTGGCAGACCACCAAAATCAAGCATGCAGCCAAAAAGCAATGTCGAGCCAAAGGCAGGGGAAGAAGTAGAGAATGGTACAGTCACAATGAAGCCTCCGGTCGACCAGCAAGCTGTAAGTAAAACATCTCTACACAAGTTTGCAAAACTTGACAGATTATAGGCATCTCTAATAGTTTCCTGTACTTCAGAAATCGAAGTACTTAGAGGAAGTTGCTGCGAGGATAGAAGCCGCTAAGAAGAATCTTCGGGAGAAGAGAGATGGAGGAGCCGAAAAGAGGAATGCTAGGGCAGCAATTTTGATATTTTATAACTATCAATTGGTCATCAATATTGTTTTTAATGGTGTGAGATCACTCATTTTTATTTTGATAGTTAAGTGTTGGCCAGAAAACACAAAAGTTGCTGCTGTTAGGAAATTATTTGATTTCCTAACTTATTTGTGGGCAATACATATATTAATTATAATCACAAATTATGCTATTTCAAATTAAATGACTTATATAATGATGATCTCATTTATTTATATAAATGCTAAATTGAATAAGTCATTATTACTTTTGATTTGGAATTAAATGAGAATAAAACCGGATATTATCTTTTGTTCCTTAGATAATTATCTTTTTGGATTTTAGATATATTATCTTTTGGGTTTTAGATACTATTTTATTTGGGCTTAATGGTTTAATGGGTGCCATGCTCAAATATAAATAGACTTTCAGGGTTTCGGTCCCCAATATGCCAAAGCCGCCTTTGTTACTCTTTCCTCATCAAAAGAGTTGCAGTTCAGCCTCCTAGGAATACAGAAGGCTTTGGTTGAGGAAGATCGAAAGAACCACAAGATCCAAACTCTTCCGATCGTATGATTTATGTTTATGAATTCAGGTACGCTTCCGCATTATGATATGACATATTTTTTATGATTCAATATGGATGATCTGGATTATTGAAATTAATTTATTCCAACAAGTGGTATCAGAGCCATTCATAATTGAATCATTGAAAATATTAAATTTTAATCTCATTGGATCAATATATATTTGCGTCGTTGCTCTCCTTTTGGATCAACTTAATTTTATGGATCTGATGAGTTTATTATTTATTTTTTATGTGCACACATGGACTCTAGTGTTTTCTTTATACATTGGTTTATTTGTTCATTAAAGTGATGTGTTTGTATATATGAATGCACTGCGTCCTAACACATGATCAAGTAATATATATATGGAGATAATAATCATGCAGACATATATACCTTTTTTTATTTGTTTATGGATTCGTTTTTTTTAAAGGAAGAAAACAATTGATAATAAGTTGCTAAATATATGGAATTTGGTTTTGAATCGACTAACCTCTTTGAATTTAATATGAATTTAAGTTTTATACGTATATAATTTCGGTACGTCTAAATGTATAAAGTTAAAGAATATTAAGGATTAAGTTTTTTTTATTGTTATTGTTTTGGTGTTATACATATTTATTTTATGGAAAATTTAATTCCTTTTATGATATATTGTGAATTTAATTTTGTTTCACACTAATATTGACAATTTTCGTATTTAAATATGTGTATAACTAAGGAGGTCACAATATTATATGATTATTTTATATTGTGTTTATTGATTTTATGCTATTCAAGCATTTTAATTTTGTTACATAAAGTATTTTTTTTTATTGTTACATAAGGAAATTAGTAACAATTTGGATTAGTATACCCATCTATTTTACAAAGATTTAGTTTTAGAATAAATTGATTCAACATTATGCTGCCAAAGTAGCCTCTTTTGTGAAAATTGATTTATTCAAAACATAAGGAATATGATGTTATGTAATTCATGCGAATATTGGTCAGCCCAAAGGAAGACCTATATTTGGCCGAATTACATACACATATTCATGGTAAATATGGGTAACTAATTAAGAATAAAGTAATGCTTATTATTTATGCGGACAATGATCAGCCCAAAGGAAGTTTATTGTTTGGCCAAATAATAAGCATTGCACACTTTTGTTTATTTTTTATTAATTATGCAGTCAATAATCGGCCCAAAGGAAGGTTATTGTTTGGCCAATTAATAGAAAATATATGCGGTAATAAATAGGTTGCGAAGTTTAAGTCTCCATGTGCGCATTAAGTCGGTCCAAAGAAAGACTTAATGTGTGACAGGAATTTTGACAATATTTGATTACTGCAATGAGAGTATCACTTACAGTTAATTTTCTATCCAAAGATTGAAAATTAATGTTGTGCTAGATATCTCAATATGGATCTTTTTCCCATTAATTAACTAATGTTTACTGTATGTTATTTTTGTTCTAATCCAGAAACTATGGCTTTAGCTGCCAATGTTTCAGCACAAATTAGCAGTATTCCTATGCTGAATGGTTCAAACTTTAAAGTTTGGAAAGATACCGTGGAGATTGTCCTCGGTTGTATGGATCTAGATATAGCTCTTCGAGAGGAGAAACCCACTTCCACTCCGGAAAACCTTAATGAGGTTAAAATAGAGAAGTGGGAGAGATCCAATCGAATGAGCATTATGATCATGAAACGCTCAATTTCTGAGGTGTTTCGGGGCTCAATTACTGAGGATAAAGATGCCAAACAGTTCCTAAAGGATGTTGAGAAATTCTTTACTAAGAAATTCAGTGCTCACATGGCTTTATCTTCTCAGTATAAAAGAAAGCGTGATACTACTGCGGATGCGCTTTCTCAGCAGAAAAGGCTAAGAAACAGGATCAAGTTTCAACCTGTTTCTTCTGTAAGAAGGTGGGACACATGAAGAAGA
>NC_029790.2:127472614-127477507 GCF_000816755.2 Arachis ipaensis
CGGACCCCTAAATTTGGCGGACTTTGAAGTCTGCATTGAGTGCATAAAGGGAAAAAAGGACAAACGAAAGGAAATTAGGTGCCGAGAGAGCTAAAGATGTCTTAGAACTGATACATACCGATATATGTGGCCCATTCCCTACTGTCTCTTGGAATGGACAACGGTACTTTATTACGTTCATAGATGATTACTCTCGTTACGGGTATCTATATTTAATTCACGAAAAGTCCCAAGCCTTGGATGTTTTCAAGTCTTTCAAAGCTGAAGTTGAACTTCAACTTGGAAAGAAAATTAAAGCTGTCAAATCTGATCGTGGTGGTGAATACTACGAAAGATATGATGGTACAGGTGAGCAACGTCTCGGGCCTTTTGCTCTTTTCCTAGAGGAGTGTGGTATTGTTCCACAATACACCATGCTAGGCAAACCTAGCATGAATGGTGTTGCAGAGCGAAGGAACCGAACTCTTAAAGACATGGTGAGAAGTATGATTAGTCATTCTTCCTTATCTGAATCACTCTGGGGAGAAGCCTTAAAGACCGCAGTGTACATCCTTAATAGGGTGCCAAGCAAAGCAGTTAACAAAACTCCATATAAAATTTGGACTGGAAAAAGGCCAAGTATAAAGCATTTGCATATTTGGGAATGTCCAGTTGAGACGCAACCTTATAGGCCGCATGAAAGAAAATTGAACTCAAGGACAATCAGTTGCTACTTTGTTGGTTACGCTGAGCGTTCACGGGGGTACAAGTTTTATAATCCTGCATCAAGGTCTATTTTTGAGACGGAAAATGCGAGATTTCTTGAGGATGTTGAGTTTGGGGGGAAGGAAATATTAGGAATGTTGCTTTTGATGAGGATTCTATAACTGACAATTATCAGGACCTTGTGCCTATTATTGTTCAAGATACAGTTATAGTACAAGAGCACAATGAGAATCCTACTGTAAATCCAGTTACAGTACAAGAGAACAATGAGAATATTGTTGTTGCTCAAGATACTGCTACAGTACAGGAAAATAATAAGAATCCTCCTCAACCCCAACCCATTCAGCAAGCTCAACAATCTCAAGAAGTGTCATTAAGGAGATCCAATAGAAAAAAGGAGAAATCCATCTATGGTCTCAAACAAGCTTTCCGTTAATGGTATCACAAGTTTAATTAAGTCATTACCTCATGGTTTTGAGGTAAATATTATAGATGAGTGTGTATACCGCAAGTTCAGTGGGAGTAAATACATCCTTTTGGTCTTACATGTTGATGACATTCTACTTGCCAGTAGCGATATAGGCTTGTTGCATGAAACTAAGAAATTTCTATCGAACAAATTCGAAATGAAAGATCTTGGTGATGCCTCTTTTGTATTAGGAATCGAGATACTAAGATATTACTCTCAAGGTATTCTTGGATTGTCACAAAAGAGCTATATCGAAAAGATTTTAAGTAGATATGTCATAGAAAGTTATAGACCAATGGACACACCCGTAGTTAAAGGAGACAAGTTTAATCTCAAGCAATGCCCCAAAATGATCTTAAGAAGACAACAATCCATGATAAACCTTATGCATCAGCACTAGGGAATTTAATGTATGCTCAAGTCTACATGCATCCCGATATATCATTTATAGTGGGAGTGTTGGGTAGATACTTGAGCAATCCGGATATGGATCACTGGATAGCTGTTAAACGCGTAATGCGTTGTTTAAAGAGAACAAAGAATTACATGCTTATTTATCGGAGATCAGAAAATTTGGAGATCATTAGGTACTTTGATTCCGATGTCATGGCATATGGTTGCGAAACTTTGTCACTAAGCTTCATATAGTAGATGACATTGAAAGGCCATTAAAGATATTTTGTGACAATAAGTCAGCAGTATTATACTCCAATAACAATAAAAACTTGACAAAATCGAAGCATACAGACATCAAGTTCTTAGTTGTTAAGGAGAAAGTTTAAGAAAAAACCAGATTTTCATAGGACATATAGGAACAGAGTGTATGCTAGCAGACCCATTACCAAGGGATTGACCCCTAAAGTTTTTTTATGAGCACACTGCTCGGATGGGTGTCAATATTTGTGATGCCTTGGTTTAGTGGGAGTTTTATGCTATATGTCCTATGACAGATAATTGAATTATTTTTTCTGCAGAATTAAGTTGATGGTTTATTTCATGTTATATGAAATGTTCATTTTGCAATATTTGTATTGTGTTTGATCTCAATAAAGTTGGACCTGCTGAAAATAGACATGCATGAGATCACTTGGCATGTAATTTCTATATTACTCATCCAAATTTGATCTATGTCGTTAAGTATATTAGGATGGTGATTGTCGTGGTTTAGTCACGGCATTTAATGTGATAAAAGCTGCAATAGTTCCATATCTAATGTATGAGACAGACCAGATTGTTAAAGTAATGAGAGAAATAGCATTCAGATGCGCGCATAAAGTTTATAAAGATGTGATTATGTCAATAAATAATATATGTATAGCCCAAGTGGGAGATTGTTAGGAAATTATTTGATTTTCTAACTTATTTGTGGGCAATACATATATTAATTATAATCACAAATTATGCTATTTCAAATTAAATGACTTATATAATGATGATCTCTCCGATCGTATGATTCATGTTTATGAATTCAGGACGCTTCCGCATTATGATATGACATATTTTTGATGATTCAATATGGATGATCTGGGTTATTGAAATTAATTTATTCCAACAGCTGCTCCCTAAACTTTTACAGCCGAAAATGGTTTGTCATTTCTTTTCTGAAACCCGTTTCTATATCTTGAATTCGGCTTAGAACGGAGACACTTGAGATATTCATAGCACAGTAAACTGATTCAAGAAAGTATTATATGATGCTTGCAGTTAAGAGGCAACGAACTATACAACAAATGGAATTAGATGATCTCCTAAAGCAAGGAGCTGGCCAGCGAAATCCTCATTTCAAAGCCGGAAACCATAACCGGCACTGGGGATACGAGGGACGGGTGTACCCAGAGCCGGGGGTGGGGGGGCGCAAGTAGCCCCACTACCATTTTTAAAAAGTGTTAAAAAGTATATATGTATATTGTATATAGATTTATGCACTCATTATAAAATTATGTTTGCTTCCATATAAAATAAAAAATTATTTTCCATAACCGGCACTGGGGATACGAGGGACGGGTGTACCCAGAGCCGGGGGTGGGGGGCGCAAGTGTTCTAAATTTATTTTAGATAAATTATAATTCCACACTGAATATACGTGACAAATCAAAAAAATTTGGCAAGTTAATGGAATCAAATCATATTTTTATAACATATATAAGAATGTATATTTCTATTATATAAAAATTAGATTTCTGCACTTAATGATATAGTTGACTTGACATATTTTTGAGCGTGTTTCTTAATTTATTTCTATTATATAAAAATTAGATTTCTGCACTTAATGATATAGTTGACGTGGCATATTTCTGAACATGTTTCTTAATTTATTTTTTATAACTCATTGAATACAATTTATTACAGTAAATTAATTATATCAACTAATTGATTTGATTAGATATTTAAATATCACACGATTTATTATAATTATATCAATCAATTAATTGTAATTTATTATATCAACTATTTTAATTCATTAATTATAATGTACATAATAACATAGATGATTTATTACTAAATACAATAAATATAGATTAATAGATTAATTTAGTTAAAAAAAATCATTGTCTCCTATATTTTTCTATTTATTTTTTTAATTCATTAAATCCAATCAATTATAATAAATTAATTATATTAACTAATTAATTCAATCAATTGTTTCTTAATTTATTTTTTTGAATTCAATCAATCAAATAAAATCAATTATACTAATTAATTATTTGTACCAACTAATTATATTTTTTATTCCTTCTATTTTTATTTTACCACTATAAAAGACCATATATGCTAGAAGAAAATATTATTTGTTTACCAATTACTCTTTCATTAGATAACTTTTATAACAATTCTTTTTCTTCTTATGAAGCGTCGTCGCAAGAAGGCAACTATCATGGACACAAACCACCACACACTCTCCAACTCCCGTGCTCATCATTCAGAATAATATATGATATATTATTCTTGAAGCATTTATAAACCATGGTATTATCATGTATGCATAAATAAACAAAATTTCGTATTTAAAATTAAGTCATTTACCTGTTTGTGTGGTATATTGTAGTGTGAAATTTCTTTTAATTTGTGTTGTACAATGATATTATGGTCTAATTTAAGCTTTTACTTTAGAACTATGTTATGATTTTATTTCATCATTTTCTCTTACATATCAATTTGACGTATTTTTATTTATTATTATTGAAACGGATGTAATATGAAATTTACAAAAAAAAAAAAAATCTCACATTCAATTTATTTTATTGTAGTCTTCTATCTTTTCTATTTCTTTTTATTTTCTTCCTATTCATTTTATTTTCTTCTTAAATATCATATAATTTATTATAATTTATACCAATTAATTCATTATAATTCATTATATCAGTTAGTTTAATTCATTAATTTATAATAAAATAGATCATTTGTAACTTATAACGTTAATTCTTCTAAAATCTAAATCTGAATAATTATATTTTTATTTTTTCTTGAACAAAATATTATTAATAATTAACCACTCATACTTTTAATCAAAGTATTTGGATGATTTTTATATTTATTAATATTAATTGTTGATTATTTTTTCGTAAATAAATTGTATTATAATTTTATGTTAGTTCATAATTGATTAACGATTGATGTTCATGAAACTATGTTATTCTAAATTTTATATTTTACAAATATTTTATTTAGTATAATTTTTTAAACATAAAAATGTATTATTTTTAATAATATCATACTTT
>NC_029790.2:127477621-127485846 GCF_000816755.2 Arachis ipaensis
TTAACTAAAATTACTAAAATATAATAATATAATTGTTCGGTAGTCGGGTACTGGACGGTTCGGGTAGGTATCCTGGATGAAGAGGGGGAGATCTCACCTGGTCGTACGTCACCGGGTTGGGGGGAGACGATGTCCCGAGCACTTCGCGTGAGGAGGGGGTGTCACCTGCAAGGACACTCCGACGCTCTAGTCAGTGATGTATGCAGGCGAAAAAAGGGTAAGTGGTATGTAACGTACCTTTAGGGAAGGGCAGGACCTTCCCCATATATACCGTGTCAGAGGTGGGCCCATCAAGGACAGGCCCACCTTCCTTGATACTTCTTTCACACAGCTGTAGCGTAGCTGTCAAGGACGCGTGTCCGGGTCGGCGACTGGGCATCTCGCTCCTGACCGTTCGGGTCGGGTGGTGCTCGGGTCGGGCCGGCCCACTAGTAGTTTGGGTCAGGCCGTAAGAGTGCCCCAACGCGCCAGCAATGATCGTGAAGGTGGTTGGTGGCGCGTTATCTCTTATTCCGTGTGTTGTCGCCAGGTCGGCCGCCCGTGGAGGAGACGTGCCTCTTGCGCGCGTGTCTGTTTGTTGCTGAGGTGACCGTTTGTCGCCTCGTTCTTCGCACGGAGCATTAAATGCTCATAATGGGTTGGAAAACTCTGTGCGCAAAGACCATTTTGCCCCTAGGCCTTTCGCGCTTCCTAAGTGGCAGTTTTAAACAGTTTTGCATTTGTTTTCCTTTCCCACTCTTGCTTATCATATTTTCTTCTTCTTCACTCCCAAATATCCCAAAGCCTCGTTCTAGCATCCTTGTGCATCTCTTTTTTCTTCCAAGTTTTCGCAACCAATCCATGTAAACATTGATCCAATTCAGACAACGGGGCGCAGTTCACTGATAAGAAGTTTGTAGAGTTCCTCGCCGGCTTGGGCATCAAACAGAAATTCTCTTCGGTAGAGCACCCCCAGACAAACGGACAAGTCAAGTCCGCAAATAAGATCATCTTGCTGGGCCTCAAGAAGCGGCTAGACAACAAAAAAAGGAGTGTGGGCTGATGAGCTCGCCTCAGTCCTCTGTTCCTACCGTACAACCGAGCAGTCCGCCACGGGAGAAACCTCCTTCTGCCTGACATACGGGGTGGACGCAATGATATCCGTAGAGATCGACGAGCCGAGCCCACGGTTACTTCTCAAAGGGGTGGAAGAAGCTGTAGAGAAGGACTTAGTAGACGAAACCAGGGAGAAGGCACACCTGTCAGAAGTAGCACTAAAGTAAAGAATAGCCCTACGCTACAACACCAAAGTGCTCAAGAGAGATTTCGAGCAAAACGACCTCGTCCTACGACGCAATGACATTGGCCTACCGACCCAGGGAGAAGGCAAACTGGCGGCAAACTGGGAAGGACCCTACAGGGTCAAAGAAGTGATTGGCAAAGACGCCTACAAATTAGAGAATTTCGATGGAAAGGAAGTCCCAAGAACCTGGAATGCGGGTAACCTGAGAAGGTTTTACCCCTAGCTCAAGCATGCCGTCCAGACGATCTAGCAAACTCGATCACTCTGTATTCGCCATGGTAATAAACTAGTTTAATTACCGGTTAATATTTACTTGTCATTCCTACCAATTCTACTTCTATTATCTTTTCTTTTTCTACCCACACATTACACGACAACAAGTTCCACGACGCGTTAAACGGAACCTCGATACGGCACCCCGGGACTCATCACCCCGGAAGCCATCTAAATTAAAGCCATAACAAACGGCTACAACGATAACAAGAGGCCATGACCTGGCTTCGCCAGAGTTACCAACGAAACGGTAAACAAACAAGAACGGCAAGCCAACGCCGGTATAACGGTAACAAAATAAACGCTACCAAAAGTAAAGAAAGACGATAATCACAAGCTGACCAGGCAACTATTAAATTATAACAGTTTCAAAAATTCTACAACGATGCCACAAATCCATACAAAGCTTAAGCCTAAGGTACAAGAGCTCATTTCTTAGGCATATCGACGATCTTCCCATCTTTGATTGTCTTGAAAACCCCGATTTCCGACGTATCGAAGTCCGGAGCCACGATCTTCACCTGGGCCTTGAGGGCTTCCTCGGTCATGAAGATCGCGTTTTTCCCTGCTCTCTAATCTCTTTATGCCTCTTCTTAAGCCCTTCAACCTCGGCTTGAACAGCCTTAGCCAACGAGACGGCCTCGTCACGTTCTTTCTCCAAAGGCACCACCCGACCTTGCGCGTCATTCAGCTGGCTCTCTAGAGTCATCTCTCGCTCGGTTAAACGGGACACGGTCTCATCAGAGACTTTCATCATCTCCTCGGCAGATATAGCTTTCTCCTCAGCAGGCTTGAGTTTTTCCCCCGCCTCGGACAGCTGCTCCTGAAGCAATTCGACTTGTACTTTGAATTTGTTGTTGGCCGTGGCAGCAGATTCGAGCTTTCTTCGTAGTGAATGCATCCCCGACAACTCGAACTCGGCCTTTCGAGCTATTACAGCTCCACGGAGAAGCGTGCGGTACATCCACCTCGCCTGCCCCGCTAGTTCGGTGCCGAGGAAGTGATCTTTCGTGCCGGGGATCAGTTGGGAGTCGATGAAAGCCCCAGCATCGAAGTTTCTCTCCATCACAGTAAGAGTTCCCTCAGGGCTGGAGGACGCCCTCTGCCTCTTGGGAGTGGGGATAAGCTTCAAGTCGGGATCCTCTTGTCGGGAGGAGGACGAATGCCCGATGCCGGCCGTTTCCTCGTGAATTGGGGAAGCATGCGCCCCGGCAAAGTTTTTGTCAAACATCCCGGTGTCACGAGGTGAAGGCACTGACTGATCCTTTTTCTCCACAGGAGGGTTCTCCGGTTTCTTGTCAACCTTCTCGTCGGCTTTCTCCTCATCACTCTCCTCTAGGAAGGTCTTATACAAACCCTCAAGCCCCGTCACCAAAGCCGACATCTCCACTGCAACGGACAAACAAACGCAATGATATCCGTAGAGATCGACGAGCCGAGCCCACAGTTACTTCTCAAAGGGGTGGAAGAAGCTGTAGAGAAGGACTTAGTAGACGAAACCAGGGAGAAGGCCCACCTGTCAGAAGTAGTACTAAAGTAAAGAATAGCCCTACGCTTGGGAGTGGGGATAAGCTTCAAGTCGGGATCCTCTTGTCAGGAGGAGGATGAATGCCCGATGCCGGCCGTTTCCTCGTGAATTGGGGAAGCATGCGCCCCGGCAAAGTTTTTGTCAAACATCCCGGTGTCACGAGGTGAAGGCACTGACTGATCCTTTTTCTCCACAGGAGGGTTCTCCGGTTTCTTGTCAACCTTCTCGTCGGCTTTCTCCTCATCACTCTCCTCTAGGAAGGTCTTATACAAACCCTCAAGCCCCGTCACCAAAGCCGACATCTCCACTGCAACGGACAAACAAACGTGTTAGTCGTGAAGCCGGCAAAACCAAATAAAAGCGATAACAATGCAAAAAACACAAGGCAAAGCAGCTCACAAATATAATTCCTGGCGACCTCCCGCTCACCCATAAGGAGGTGGGGGTTCACATGGTTCTTCCCGAAAACAGCCCACAACACGTCGGCAATTCTCTTGTCCGTGGCAGACATTCCCTTATAAGTCACCTTAATGAAGGTATTAGACCCAGCCCCAAAACTCCAGTACGTTGGGATAAGCCATTCCCCCTACAACGACAACCAAAAGGGGTGGCGACCTTTGACTGGACGCACTTTAAAATACTTATCTTTGAACCCATGATATGAGTCCTCGAACAAGCCAAAGATCCTCCGACCCTGGGCAGATCGGAAGGACATGAACCCCTTCCTCGCTTTCCCCTCCTTGAAAGGATTTGTAAGGTTGAAGAAAAAGAGAAAAACATCAACAGACACCGGCAGCTCTAAATACTTGCATACCATCTCGAAACAACGGATGGAAGCCCAACTGTTCGGATGCAGCTGTGACGGCGCAACGGATATCCGGTTAAGGAGCGCCATTTGAAAAGAGGAAAACGGGATGTGAACTCCCACCTGGGTGAACACGGCCTTATAAAACCAGATCCAGTCGGCAACCCGGGGGGAGTGGAAATTAATTTCGTATAACTGCTCGCTGGGGGCAGGGATGAAGACATCGTAATTAGCCTCCTCGTCTGTCCCTCCGCATAGGTACTCGCTTTGTCGGAACTCCGTTAGCTCCTTCTCGGCCATCTGGTTTGGAGAGTCCTTTAAGTCGGAGGTGGAAGCTCGTGAGACGACGCGAGGCATACGTACAGTGGGGTTACCACTCGGTTAGTCTAACAGGCCGAGAGCTCGGAAAAACCCAGAAACTATACTCAACCTATCCAAAAACTAAAATCAAGTATGGCTAAGGCACAATCCAAGTCAAGAAAGTGGACATCCTGGAATGGTAACCCCCTAACGCACCTATTTAACACTAAAACTATCTAACATACGAATCAAACAAGCATCAAGGACAAGAAGCAAGCACAAACAACAAACGTACAGAAAAGTCAACAATAAAGATAAGAGAACCTTGAAGCAGAGAAGAGAAGGGATCAATGTTTACCTGGATTGGTTGCGAAAACTTGGAAGAAAAAAGAGATGCACAAGGATGCTAGAACGAGGCTTTGGGATATTTGGGAGTGAAGAAGAAGAAAATAGGAGAAGCAAGAGTGGGAAAGGAAAACAAATGCAAAACTGTTTAAAACTGCCACTCAGGAAGCGCGAAAGGCCTAGGAGCAAAATGGTCTTTGCGCACAGAGTTTTCCAACCCATTATGAGCATTTAATGCTCCGCACAAAGAACGAGGCGACAAACGGTCACCTTAGCAACAAACAGACACGCACGCAAGAGGCACGTCCCCTCCACGGGCGGCCGACCTGGCGACAACACACGGAATAAGAGATAACGCGCCACCAACCACCTTCACGATCATTGCTGGCGCGTTGGGGCACTGTTACGGCCTGGCCCAAACCACTAGCGGGCCGGCCCGACCCAAGCACCACCCGACCCGAACAGTCAGGAGCGAGACGCCCAGTCGCTAACCCGGACACGCGTCCCTGACAGCTATGCTACAGCTGTGTGAAGGAAGTATCAAGGAAGGTGGGCCTGTCCTTGATGGGCCCACCTCTAACACGGTATATATGGGGAAGGTCCTGCCCTTCCTTAAAGGTACGTTACATACCACTTACCCTTTTTTCGCCTGCATACATCACTGACTAGAGCGTCGGAGTGTCCTTGCAGGTGACACCCCTCCTCCTCACGCGAAGTGCTCGGGACATCATCTCCCCCCAACCCAGTGACGTACGACCAGGCGAGATCTCCCCCTCTTCATCCAAGATACCTACCCGAACCGTCCGGTACCCGACTACGGAACAATAATTCTTTTTTATATTATACATATTATGTATATACAAAAAGCTAGCTATTAAATCAATCACTATATATTGTATGTGTTATTTAATTCATTTTTAATGTATATTTTGTATTATTATATGTATCTTATACATATAATATAATTAATGTATATATATATATATATTGTTCTTCTATTTTTTATTTTTTATACCTAATGGCTACTAGCTATGATTCTATCAATAGTATTACCTATGGTAGATTATGTGATGAAATAGTTTGGAAAATAAATGTAAGAATTATAAAGTTATGGAAAGTCTCATTCAAATTTGACAAGAACAAGACAACTTACATAAAAATGGTTCTAATGAATGTTAAAGTTAGTTGATTATTTTTTATGATTTTTTCAAATGATGCTAGGTCCAATTTATAAATATTTTTTGTTCGTATTTTAAATTTATTTGATAAGTAAACCCTTGCAATCAAAGACATTGCCATTTTATAAGTGCTAATAATTTTTATATTTAATTTGTTTTACAGTGTGATAAAATTTATTGTTCAATCAAGAATTATTTGGCAAAGATGTTTAAGAATGAACTGATTGAGGAGAAGGTCTATGTCTTCTCAGATTTTATGATTGAGGAATGAAGTGAAATTTATCTTCTGACTGCACACGTGTGTAGAATAAATTTTAAGGAGTCGCGTATAATAAATACGGTCGATGATCGTAAGATTTCTGACAATCATTTCAGTTTTCTTACTCATGCTGGTATATTGAAACAAACAAATAAACAATCCAACTTATTTAGTACATAGTTAATTTGTATTAATATACACAAAACTGTTTTTTTTTTATTTTTGCCAAGAAATTATATAATAGCATTATTTTATCGATAACATAAATTTTAATAGTTTATTTATACAAATGTTTAAAATTGTATTGCGACTTTTTAAAGGTATGTCCTTTTATTAATATATTGTTAGTTTATTATTTAATATAAAATAAATTGGTAAAATTTCTTTAATTTATAAGTAATTTATTATGTTATTCATTTATTTGTCCTTAATTTGATACTTTTAATTCATTTTTTCTCAATTAGATGTTATTGGTCTCTTGACTAGAAAAGAAAAGCTTATATCATGATCAAAAATAGGAAGAAGTGACCATTACATTGTGGTTGATCTTCATGATTTGGAGTATGTGAAATTTTAATATTTCACAATGAGATTTTATTTTGTAACAATTATCTATACATATGAAAAATATTTTATCTTTATTATATATTATTACTTATTTCTCTTAATTTTTACTTTTATTTAGAAATAAGGAAAAATAAGGTGCATACTGTGAGATCAATTTACAACCTAATTATTCAATTATCTACTTGATCACCAAACAACCGAATCATATTTATTCTCCAATTTACAAATTTTAACAAAGACATTGGTAAGCATATTGGTTTACCTTTTATTTAACATATTTGTTTATGTTATATTTGTAATCATATTATATCTATTTTTACGAATATATCTTTTTAGAAAATACACTTAGTATTAGTATATGGTGTATTAAATAAATATTAGAGGTTTTAAATTATGCAAATGTTTAAAATTGTATTGCGACTTTTTTAAAGGTATATCATTTTAATTATTAATATATTGTTCGTTTTATCGTTTAATATAAAATAAATTGGTAAATTTTTTTTAATTTATAAGTAATTTATTATGTTATTCATTTATTTGTCCTTAATTTAATACTTTTAATTCATTTTTTTTCAATTAGATGTTATTGGACTCTTGACTGAAAAAGAAGAGCTTATATCATGATAAAAAATAGAAAGAAGTGAACATTACATTGTGGTTGATCTTTTTGGAATATGTAAAATTTTAATATTTCACAATAAGATTTTGTTTTGTAACAATTATCTATACATATACAAAATATTTTATCTTTTTTGTTATATATTAATATTACTACTTATTTTACTTAATTCTTGCTTTTATTTAGAAATGAGAAAAAATAAGGTGCACACTGTGAGATCAATTTACAACTCAATTATTCAATTATCTATGTTATATTTTTTCAACTGAATACATACTTATTTTTTAATTTGCAAAATTTAATAAAGGTATTAGTAAGCATATTGGTTCAACTTTTTATTTAACATATTTATTTATGTTATATTTGTAATCATATTATATCTATTTTTACGAATATATCTTTTTAAAAAATACTCTTAGTATTAACATATGGTATATATTAAATAATATTAGTGGTTTTAAATTATTTATTATTTATTAGAGAACTTTGTGCATTAGAATTCTCTAATAATTTGTTTATTTTAAACTGATTTTGATATGTTCTTACTTCATAGTAAAATAACAAATAAAAATTTGTTGGTGAAAAGTATTACTAGATTATTTATGGTCACATTGGGTATATATGTCTGATTTATTGAAAAAAATTGATAACTAAAATCGATTAATAACTATTTTAGAGTTGATACACTTAACACTAAATTAAAAAAAAACAAACAATACATAACATGTTACTTTTTTATTAATCAAATTATTATAATTAAAATTAATTTTAATAAAATAACTTAAAATTATAATTTCAATCTTATCACGTACATGACACAGGTTATTATACTTGTTTTATAAATAGAAGAGAGGAGAATGTCATTTTAGAATCTCTAAAAAAAGAAGAGTAAAATTTTCTCTAATATTTATTAATAAATTGATGGATTTTATACTACATTTATATTTTGATAATTAATCTCATTGTTACTATTATTATATGTAATCAATTTATAAAAAAGTGAATTTAAAATCTCGTCACTACCTATTTATATACCAATATTAATAACAAATAAATGAAAGATTATTTA
>NC_029790.2:127485864-127493453 GCF_000816755.2 Arachis ipaensis
GAGAAAATGACAAAAATAATCTTCATTTTTTATAATAAAAAAAATATTAGAAAATATGATAAAAATAACCAAAAATAATATATTTTTAAAAAAGTTACCAAAAATAATATATTTTTTCTAATGAATGCGTGTAGTATGATTATGAATATCATAAGAAAACTGAGTGAATCATGGGAAAATTACAATATCATAAATTCATACGACTTGTTCTTTCCTTCATCCATCAAGAAAAAAGACAAAATTATAATGTTATCCTATACTTTTTTTAGCTTTTTTTTAACAAACATTGGATGTTTTTAACTTCTAAGATTTATGACTTTTTTTTTTTGTTAAGAAAGAGTTGATTGCTCAATTGCTTAATTCGTAAACATTAAAAAAAAATAATAAACATTAAATATCTTTTTATATTGTATTATTTTATATAACTTAAATATTCACCAACTTTTTTTCTATTTTTTTGTTATTCTTTCTAACAAAGCACCCTTTAGCCTCTAAGAACTCTTGTGGTGGAGGAAAAATAAAAGAAGAAATACAATTACCCCTATTTGCAATGCATACTGGTAATTCGATAATAAGAAGTCTGAAAACAAAGGAAGAATGTCTTGATGATGTCCTCAATTTAGCGAGCACATGCAACCTTAGCACCACCTGGTACTTTGTCCGTTTCGTCACATACTTTAGAAGAAAATTTTAAAGCTGGGCATATCCAGATAAAAAAATTATGAAAAAAAGATAAATTAGTTCCTAAGTTTTTATTTTGTAGACGAATTTGTCTGTGAAGATCTAAAAATACAAAAACGTCTTTTATTATTCAAAACGTGTGACGAATCGATCCTTCCGTGTAAAATACTTTCCCAAACGTAACGGAAACGGATGATGTGTCGCTTAGTTGGCGTGTGTTGGACCTATGTGTCAAGATGGTACCATTGAGAAAGCTTGGTGTGGCCGTTTTGAAAAAAGTGTTGGACAAATAGGTCCTTATGACTTAAAATAGCAACGTTTGAGAACATTAGCTGTAGTCCTTGAGTTTCAATGTAATTCCAAAGAAGCCATATGAATCACACACAATTACCTGATGCCCTAGCACACATATGTATGATCTTTTTCCTAAAAAAAAAACGATTGATCTTCTCCCCTTCGTCGTTTTCGTGGAACGTTGCACCGATGAAGCTTCATTGGTGGAGTTGACGGTGTCATCTATACTGGTAAGCATCCTTATTACGAAATTGATTGGGACTGTTACTTTCGAATGTTATCTGCTATGCATGTCTTGGATTGGGGTTTAGGTGTAACGTAGTGTTGAGAGGGACATGGAAGATGGGTTGTGTGGGGTTTATGGCTTAGGTAGTTGTTAATTTGCTAATGCTTAGTGCTAATCGTTGAGTCAAACAATGCTGCAGATGGATGATATTTTCGTGGTTCCTGTTTTTCATCACGGGGGCTACTTTCAAAGGGCCCCGACTGGTGAGTTAGTTTACCTCGATGGTAAGGTTGAGAGGTTCCCATCGATAGACTTGAATTTTGTAAATTTCGGTGATTTGATAACATTGTTCAAAGATCTGGGATATCAATCATACAAGGAGGCATACTGGTATGATCCAAAGAGCAAGGATATAGAGTCATGGCTACATGTTCTGAGGGGAGATGCAGGCATCAACTAGATGCACCAAGTAAAGATGACAAACAAAGATACTGATGAGTTCTATATATTTTTTTTTATCATCCTATTGATGACTTAGAGCCTGTAAATGGTGCTGGTAAGGAAAACGATGAGGTAGAGGAAGATGATGTTCGTGTCGAGGTGGATGAATTGGATCAGTCGTCGACGGAACACAATAGTTACGAGAGTGCAGAGGATGAGCTGTATGCACCTCCACCTCCCGGTAATGAAGGTAACAGTGAGAGTGGGAAAGATGTTGTCAGTGGGTCTGTGTCTGGCAAAGGGAAGAGGAAACAAGTGCCTGATTCCTCTAAGAGAACCCCTCAACCCAGGAAGCAACCAAGAAACAAGCTCGACGTGTGTCTCAGAGAACAAGGTCTGTTGCAAGAAAGAATAGGTCTGCCCATGAGCCCAAGGCAGGTGGGCCTGGAGGACAGCCCAATGGATCTAGGTCTGTAGGGGAGCCCAATAGATCTAGGCCTGCAAGGGAGCTCAATAGGGCCAAAGGACCAAGGGCAGCACTTGTAGACTATATCAGTGATGTAGACACAGATAGTGATGATATTGTATGGGAGTATGAGTCTGAGAAGCTACATACACCCGTTTCTTCTGAGGATGAGGGAAACAAACATCATTGGCCTGAGTTCAATGACCAATATAGTTTCGGAGAGAAAAAATTTGAGCTTGCATTGGAACAAGGTTTGCAACAATTGAGAGGTTCAAAGAGGTTGTAAAGGATACCTTTATTGCTGAAGGCAGGGAGTTGGTTTGGATCAAGAATGACAGGGAAAGCGTTAGGGTTGGGTGCAAGGACAAAGAGTGTCCTTGGATTGCCCACTTGTCTTACAATCAGCAATTACAATGCTTCCAAGTCAAGACTTATAGAAATGAGCACACTTGTGCTAGGGACCTTGGAAGCAACACCGCTGATCAACACTGGATTAGTAAAAAGGTGGAGAAGAGGATGGCAACACACCCGCATATGACAACTCATGAAACTATTGATTTTTTAAGAGAAGACTTTGACCTTACTGCACACCTAAAGATGGTGTATAGAGCTGTGAAGGAGGCAAGGGAGATGATGATGGGTAACGAAAGGGAATAGTATGAAAAATTGAGGGATTACTTATTAGAGATACATAGAAGTAATTCTGGGTCTTCTGCATTGCTAGACCTGACTCCTCAGCCTCAAGCACCCCCTACATTTGACAAGTTGTATGTTTGTTTCGAAGCCTGCAAGCGGAGATTCAAGAGTGGCTACAGACCATTGATCCACCTGGATGGAGCATTTCTTAAAACATACCATGGGGGACAACTACTTTTTGCTATTGCACAAGATGCTAACAACCAGTTCTACGTGGTTGCATATGCAGTTGTAAGATCTGAAAACAAAGAATCATGGAAGTGGTTCCTAACACTATTGCAAGAGGATATTGGTGATGTTGGCAACCACAGTTGGAATTTTATGTTGGATTAACAGAAGGTTAGTTCCCTTTTTGTCATTCCCTGTTTGTTGTGTCAGTCATTTAGTGAATTATATATGTTTGTAAACATGGCTTGATGCATTCATTGTTATTAGGGACTGCTACCTGCACTGAAAGAGGTAATGCCTAATGCACATATCAGAAACTACGTCATGCATATGTGAAAGAATTTCATAAACCGATTCAAGGATCTGTATATAAGAGAAATAGTGTGGGACTGTGCAAGATGCACCACCATCTCTGAATTCAAGACAACCATGGAAACACTCAAAGAAGTGAACAAGGATGCTTGGGCCTACCTTATGAAATTTGAACCTGCTACTTGGGTTAGAGCATACTTTAGCCATGGTCCTAAGGTCGACAACCTAACAAACAACATGTGCGAGTCGTTTAACGCAAAGGTGGTGAAGTATAGATGCAAGCCCATACTTACAATGTGCGAGGAATTACGGTGCTATATAATGCGACGAATGGTTCAACACAAGAAATTGCTGGAGACTCATGAAGGAAAATTGGCGCCAGTGCAAGAGAAAAGGATAAAGAGGCTTATCAAACCAAGCAACAAATGGACAGCACAGTGGATTGGTGATAACGAGCGCAAACATTTCGAAGTCACTTACAAGGGATCCAAACTTGATGTGGATCTGATCAAATACAGCTACTCGTGTAACAAATGGCAACTCACTGGTCAGTCAAAGCTTGAATTTCAATTTTAACGTGCTGTGAATCATAGTTGCTGTGAATTTCAATTTTAAACATAGTTGATGTGAATCTGATTAAACATGCTGTGAGTTTCTATTCTAATCATTGTGTGAATTTTAACCTTGGACATGCTGTGAATTTCAATTTTAAACATAGTTGGTGTGAATCTAATTAAACATGCTGTGAATTTCTATTATTTTTTGATATTTTAATCATGTTTATGCCATTATGTTGTTGTCAAACTGCTGTCCTACCATGAAGGGATACCATGCATTCATGCTATAGCAGCAATAAAAAAACAACATGATAACCCCGATGATTATGTCCATCCATGGCTATGTATGGAGTCTATTAAAAAGACATACAAGCATTTAATCCAGCCAGTAACTAGTGAGAAATACTGGACAAGGTCTGAGTTTACTAAGCCTGCTCCACCTGTGTTAAAAAGGCCAATTGGACATCCCAAGGTGCATAACAGACAGAAAGACCTAGTTGAGGCTGTTATTGATGGTGACAAATTGAAGAGGAGTTTCTATGTCATGTGTAGCAAGTGTGGTGAGAGGGGACACAACTACAAGACGTGCAAAGGGACCCCATCCAACCCAAATTCGAAGCTAAAGGTGAAAAAACCAAGGAAGAAGCCCAAGGACTCCCAATTACTTGTGGTTCTACCATTGTCACAGTTAGCCCCCCCAGGAAAAAGGTAATCCTTAGTTACTCAGGGATGTAATTGTCCCCCCCGATAATAAACTTAGGGATTTAAGTGTCTATTATAATTTTATTTAGGGTGTTTTCTGTCTATATTTTAACTCTTCAGGGTTTTAAATGTCTTATTCTATAAAATGCTTCATTGGGACTGTTAACACTAAGTGTCTTGTTTCATTTCAGACTGTGGAACAGAGTCACCCTGCTGCTACGAACCCTCCTCATGTTGAACAAAATTCTGCTAATCATTCATTTGCTAATGAGGTATGGATTTTGGTGGCAGGAAGATATTGTTGCTTGCTATTTTCATTGCATTCACACTTGTTTCGACCTTGATGCAGGATAATTCGAATGTAAACGCTGCACCGATGTTTGAGCAAAAATCTGAACCCTCAGTAGCAGCGGTTGCGACACAATCAATGCCTCCGAAAGCACCATTAAGGCCCCCAGCCCAGTCTTCATCACGCTGTGCACCAAGGACATTTAGGCCTAAGCAAACAGTTAGGAGAAAGCATATGGCAAACAAACCCTCTCAGCCTATGCCACCTCCTTAGACTGAACAGCATCTCCCCTCTCCACAACAACTAACTACATCAGGAGCATCTCTACAGACTTTCGCAGCAGCAAGCAAAGAACTCAACGGCTGTTTAAGTTCATCCCCACTCCAGGATTAAACAAGCTGAGTAGTTAATGCTACATGTTTAGACTTTAGTTATGATATCAACATCTTTTTTGGAAACGCTGTTATTTTACAAAGCAACTCTTTTTGGAAACAATGTGATTATGTATAGCTTGCAGGCTTAAGTTATGCCTTACTTTGGCAGTAGGCATGTTTAGACTTCTTTTGTCGACATTAACATCTCTTTCATGAGATTAATTTATGCTTTACTTATATAATCATATCTCTAAATAATTATGCCATTAACTTGCTTAGGGCAATCACTTTGCTGAATATAACATAATTTAGCTTACAACACTTTTGTTCGAAAAGCATACAATAAAAAGAGAACTCATCCCATCCCATATTACATTACATCAAGGTTCTGAAAACCGAACCGGTCATCGAACCGTTTTAGTTACTGGTTTACTGGTTTATAGGTTCAACCGGTTTGACTATCAGAATCAAACCAACAATCAGAATAAAAAAGTTCAGAATAAAAACAGATCAGAATCAAAATCAAACAGAGGCTCAATTACAGATTCAAATGCAAGGAAGGATGACGGCGCTGGAAACGGAGAGCTGGCGACGGTGGAACAAAGCTTCGCGACGGAGGCAGGAGACGAACCCGACGACTATGCTTCCACTGCTGAGAGTCTGAAACGTTAGCTGAGTGAGGGACTGAGTGAGCTTCGAAGCTCCAACCAGCGACGGCGTTAGGAGTAGTCCGGCGGCTGAACGAAAAGGAGGGACTGAGCTCGCCGACGTTGAGAGGAACGGTTAGCTCGAGGGTGATGGGAAGGACGAGGGAGGGTCTGTTGCTGCGCCGTTGGAGAGAGTGTTGGAGTGAGTTAGGGTTGGTAACGGGTAAGGTTGGGGTTACTGAGTGCTAAACGACGCGTTTTGAGAGTTTTTGGGCAAAGTGAAAAAAACCGGCCGGGTCCCGGTTCGGTTCGACTGACCGGTTACCGGCCGGTTTAGCGGTTCAACAACGGTTTTCATTTTTTTCGGTTTTAACATATAACCGAATCGTATTTCTCATCGGTTCGCGGTTCAACCGGTTCGACCGGCCGGTTCGAACCGGTTTTCAGAACATTGCATTACATCATTTTTTTTTACCTTCTTTTCAGCTAAGTTTGGCAATAACAGAAGCAAAAATTACACTAACCACTACAAGAATAACCAAATACAGATTAACATTTTTCTTCCTCTCTAGATGCAACAACTTCTTCTCCAAATCAATTAGTCTCTGTTCCACTACCTTCTTCCCAAGATACACTTTCAGATCATCAACCTCATTCTCAGTAATAAACTTCTCAAGGACTCTTATTGTTGAAACATGGTCATCCAGCCATAAGAAGAACTTGCAGTGACTGGGATTTTTCAGCTGCATGTTCATCATTCCAAAACAAACAAAACATAACCAACTCCCATATAATCAAACTGACTAAAATAAAATCACCAACTTACCTTAAAGAATGGACATCCAAAGAACAATCTATTGGTGTTCGTTGTCGTCCTCGATTTGTACAATATGGTGTACACCCCGCATTTACACGTCGGAGCAATCTCGTCCTTCTCCTCTGCAGCTTCCACGCATTTCACGGTTGGCGGCAGTGGAACGCGTCGTGGGCTGGATGAAGCTCCGTCGCTAGCCATTTAATACTGCACAATACCACCACCCTCAACCACTCACAGAAATGAACAACAGTAATGGCGAATGAGTTCCATTTGAAGACATAGGGCAAACAGAAAATACGACGTCGTCTTTCCATCCAGGGACGCATTTGTCCTTAACCTCAATCCACCTTTTTACCTGTACACCGTTACAGTGGCCTAGACCCAACACACGCCAACTAAGCGACACATCACCCGTCTTCGTTACGTCTGGGAGAGCATTTTGTACAGTAAGATCGATCCGTCACACGTTTTGAATAGTAAGGAGCGTTTTTATATTTTTAGATCTTCAGGGACGAATACGTCCACGAAATAAAAGTTCAGGGACTAATTAAAAATATAATTATCCTTTCCGAATAGGACCTTTCCATAATATTTGAATAATATCACATATAAATAATAAATGACAAGTTACGTATATAAATTATTTGAAAATAAAATTGATCATATTAATTACAATTTTTTTTATCTTTATAAAAATCATTATAGGTCCCGTGGTTTCCAATTAAACGTTAATCCATTACGATGTAACGGTTTAGTGGAATTTCATTTTGGGCAGAAATCGCCTGTAGGTGCAGCAATTTCTGAAAAAATATCCAAAGATCGCAAGTGGCTATAACAATTTCGAAAGGGATATTGCCTTGCACAAATTGTGACACACAGCAGCGGTTTATACATAGGAAAATTGTCTATATGAATAAAT
>NC_029790.2:127493518-127497483 GCF_000816755.2 Arachis ipaensis
ATATATATAAAAAATAATTTTTTTTCTTGTAATAAAAAGAATTTTTTTTATGTAAAATAATATGTTAAATAATAAATCTATCTTTATATGTCAAATAATCAACAAAACCACGCTGTATTTTCCATTGTTTCTTCCTTTTTCCCTCCTAGCAGCAAACAAAATCGGAAAACCAAATCAATGCTTTAAAAAGATAATGCATCTCATGTACATACCCCCAAAAAAATAATTCATCTCATGTGTTAAAAACATTTTATTATATTTGATGCATGATACATGTTGAACAAGTTCAAAAGATAATACATATACATAGGATAAATAATTATTTCTAATATCAAAGATTATAATAATTTAATTGAACTTAATTATTAAATATTTTGTTTAATTGTATGTAGAACCTTATTCTTCTTAATATTATAAATAAATTGATTAGTTATATGGGTTAATCGTATTCGCTCAAAAAAAAAAAAATTCAACCAACTTTAAAATCAATTCTTTAATTTTTACTCAATAATTAATTTGATCTACCTTTGTATTTTATATTTATGATAATAGTAGTATTATGTTTACAAGAGTTTCATATTTAAAGATTTGAACTTTTAACAAGGCTATTTTTATCATTTTTTCTTAATTAATACACATGTGCATATTTAATATATTATTATTTATATATTAAATAGATATAAGTTTACATTAATAAATACATTTGTAAGTATTAATTCACTAATTGTTATCACTATTTTGTCTAAATTATATATGTTTATGATGTGTCATGGATGCCGTTAATTTTTTTTGTTTTGTTTAAACATGGAAAGAAACAAAGCAAACACTGTCCTATATCCGAGCGAATAATTTGCTGGAGATTAACACAAGGCTCAGACCAAATAATATTATTAGAGTTACTCTTGGCACCATATCTAGCCATCCAATCTGCAGCTCTATTTGCTTTCCGGGACATCTACTCAACGTGACAAGCCAAAGACGAGATAAAATCTCCTAAATCTTGTGAACCAAATCTGTTGCTTCAAATGAATACCCACTTGTAAGTTCATGCATGATGGGCAGAATGTCAAGGCAATTCGTTTCACATATAATATCCCTCAAACCGTAATCCCAAGCTAAAACTACCCCCCTCAAAGCAGCAAATAATTCACATCTGATGATAGACCAACGGAAAATGCTTCCAAAGCAGCCCGAGATCCAATCTCCCTTAGAATCTTTAATAATATATCCAAATCCCGCTAAATTTGAATCATATACAAGCTTGCATCACAATTAACTTTAAAACTGTTGACTGACGGTGGTTCCCAACACAGGCAATTTTAGAGAGACCTAAAGGTATTGTTTCGATTCTTGTAAACCTGTAAATCTTTGGCGGTAATTCTGGTCAAGGCAACAACCTTATGGTCTGTCCAACGGTTGTCAGTATTAAATATGTCATTGCACCTATGTCTCCATACCCACCAAAGTTCTGCACCAAAAGACGCCTCATTATTAGCCAAGACCTTCCAAAACTACTCTTCAAGAGCAGTACCATCCGTCGAGTCCAGGATACTAGGATCCAGCATATGCCAAATTGCCTTTGATGGTTCACAGTCTCTAAGGTAATGCTCCATAGTTTCCTGCGCCTTGTTACACCTCTTACACATATTTGAAGAAGTTAAATGCTGTTTGAATCGAAAGGTTTCAGTTGGTAGAGCATCATGTAAGCCAAGCCACATAGTAAATTTGAACTTCTTTGGAATGTTTGTATTTCACAACCAGGTCCAGTTACTATTGACATTTCAATTTAATGTTTTCTCTAATAACGATTTATAACCCTCCCTTGCACTATACTTTTTTGTTGCTGCAGGCCACCACTCCCACTGTGGCTCTAACTCAGTCAAATTAGGATATCTCAGACCACGAATAAACTGCTTAATCTCATGCGGAATAGGCGTGGTAAGACTATTAACCTCCTAAGATATCCCTTTCCACAAGTCAGCCACTATAAAATCTAATTCAGAAATATGCACATAAAGAACAATGTTGCAAAGCTTACCAAAAATAGTTCACTCATCATACCAAACTGATTTGTAGACATCCCCAATATTCTAATGAAGCCCTTTCTTAAGATGCTCATAGACATTAACCATGTTCTTCTAGGTAGTCGATGAAGAATTTCTATTGTTTTCGTTCGCTCATACCGAATTGATTCCTGAGATATTTATGCTACATAACTTTTACCCACAACTTCTCAATTTTGTTTAGACAATTCTATACTAACTTTTTTAGAAGTACTATATTAACACAGGAAGTATTCTTAATACCCAATCCTCTTACTTTTTAGGAGTTATTGTCTTTGACTTTAATATATATTTTTTATTTTTATTTTTATTTCTTATTTAAAGGCATGCATGCATGTCTGTGAGACTTAAATGTATATTAGAGATAAAGAGAAGATGTTAGAGGGAAAGATGAGTAGTAATAGTAATATAAAAATGAAATTATATATTCATATATTAACTTTGTACATGATAATTAATGCTTATATGAAACTAAAGAAACTAAACTAAAGATGAAATTTATTCATCTATATATTAACCATGTACATGATCATGCTTATATAGCCTAAAGAAACTAAAGATGCATGAATGGAACTCTATTAACTATGTACAAACTATAAAGTAATTAAACTAATACCCATATAGCAATATTAATTATTACAGTCACTGCCTTGTATAAAAGTTGGCATGCAATACATGCACTCTTAACACGAAATAGTACTTTGTCAGTGTCACATGTTTTAGAAGCAAATTTTAAAGTTTGGCTTATTGTTGTATTGTTACCACTAGAGGAGTCATCATTATTTTTCTTTGAATATGATGATTTATTATCATTTTTGTTGTTCTTTGAATTTTTAGAACTTATTATTATAATAACTAGAATGAAAAAAAAAAAATAGAAGATAGGAATAAATTGAGTTTTCTCTTAAGCTAGTGAAATATATTTATAATGCCCAAAAACTTAGTTAATAAAATAATTATTAATATAATAACAACAGTATATCGTATATAATGCCCAAAAACTAGTGGAATGACCCGTGATGAATAAAGAATAATGTTTGCTAATCTTCGTGAATGCACAAAGCCAACACGATGATGTGGAACTTGTGGACCCATTCCATTGTTGAACCATATCCTCAATTAATTAAAAAGAAAGGTTATTTACACATTAAAAAAAATCACTTTAATAAAGATATTAAAAATATTTTTTTTAAAGATATTTATATGTATCATGTCTTTTTTTTAAAGATGTTTATATGTGTCATGTTATTATTAGACATTTTTATTAAATCGGTTAATAATTTATTTTTTAATAAATCAGACAAAATTGATTTACTATAGTAACAATAATAAACCCAATTATCTGTATTATAATTATTAGATCCAATTTGATCCAATCGATTTACATAATCTAAACCGAATATCTTTAAATATTTTGATAAAAAGATAAATATATTCTTGACTTTTTGTTTTGCAGACATTTAAATTTCTAAAATTTTAAAAATACAATTAGATTCCTAAAAAAAATTAGATTCATTGTTATTGTTATAAAAAAAAATAATTTTATTCTAATTTGTTAAAAAAATTCAAAAATAACGGATTTATTAATACGTCCAATAATAATAGGATACGTAAACGTCTTTACAAAAAGATATTTTACATGTTTTTATGGAACTTCCCTCTAAAAAAAATCAAAAGATTTTTTTTTAAATCACAACTATTCGCATAACAATAATAGGATTCTTATTTGGTGATTGCCCCATATTCTAATATTTGGTGATAAGGAAATTAAATTTGATAATAACACCATGCAATCCACTTTATCTAATTAAATTTATATATTTCAAGCAAAACAAAAGGTTTATTTTTTTTAATCATAACTATTCACATAACAATAATTAGGATTCTTATTTATATTTCTTT
>NC_029790.2:127497834-127508522 GCF_000816755.2 Arachis ipaensis
ATTCTATTATATTTTAAATTTTATTTTATTTATAAATATCCGTTAAGTGAACAAATTAGTAACGATATATAATTCCTCTAGGAAAAAAAGGTAACCATAATATTAATTAGCCAAATTCAAAACAAAATCTTCGTTCTAATGAATGCTAGTATGATTATGAATATCATAAGAAAATTGAGTGAATCATTGAAAAACTACAATATCATAAGACTTGTTCTTTCCTTCACCCATCAAGAGAAAGATAAAATTACAATGTTATCCTATACTTTTTTAACAAACATTGGAAAATGTTTTTAACTTCTAAGATTTATGATTTATTTTTTTAAAAGAAATAATTGATTGCTCAATTACTCTTATTTTCATAAACTTCAAATTTAAATTATCTTAAAAAATAAAACCCAAATCAGCCCCTGATAATTATCTCGAAAGACAATGAGGCCCCTGACAAAAAAAAACCCCAACCCGGCCCCTGACACAAAAAAAAATCCCAACCCGGCCCCTGACAATTACTTCGAAAGGACAACGAGGTCCCTGTGCAAAAAAAAATCAATGTTATTTTTTTTGGCACAGAGGCTAATTAGTTCCAAAAAAAAATTATCAGAGGCCAAATTGAGTGTTTTTTTTCTTGAGGGCCTCGTTGTCCTTTCGAGATAATTGTCAGGGACCGGATGGGGTATTCACTCTATCTTAAATTATATTTTAATAATAGATGTCGTCATTTAATGTAGTTTTTTTAGTTTTGTAATTCAATGACATACTTTATTCATATTTTTAAACATTGATGACTAACTAATAACTAAAAATAATGTTTGATGATTTTCTAGCATTTTTTATTTAGTATTATCTAACCGTTCACACTAGTAAAATATTTTCATTAAAAGTATTTAAATAAGAGTAATAGATAATTAAGAAATTAAATCCTCTCATTTTTTTTTATTTAAGAGGATAAAATATGATCTCTTACCATATATTTTATTAGTGAAACTAAAAGAAAACATAAAAAAATATTAAAAGATTAAAAATCACATTTCACTGAAAAAAATGAGAAGATCAATTTTCGATAATTAATTATTAGTTTAAATAAATAAGAAGAGAGTATATTGTATTTACATAAGAAAGAACATGAATGATCATAGTAATTCCAACTACACTCCCTAAATATTCTAAACATAAGAAATTAACCAATGACACAAGGTTATAATAAAATTGAGGACATAGGAATGTTTAGACTTCAGCAATGATATAGCCATGAATAGTCCATCCTCCTTGACATAAAAGCAATAAACTTTTTCAGCTCACCTAGCTGGTAGGTCATGCTTTGTCAATCCTTAAGTTCCATTCTAAGTTTTTATATAGGTTGGTTTGATTTCTACATATTTATACTGCACAATCATGTATAAACCACCTTGGCAGTCTAGGAATTGGTCCTAAGACAGAGCCAAATCAAATCTTACTCTAAACCTTAATTTGATGAATAAAAGTCATAATAAAACTTTTCAACATAAAAAGGAATAGTTTTAGTTGAAAAACAATAATGTATTACCTTATTTTATCGCTTCAACAGGCCTATAGAGATCATTTTCCAAAGAAGCTTCTCTGCTTTTTCTTTTTCATTTTTCTCAAGAGCATGAACAATTGCGAAAGCAGTTACATCATCTAGAGCACAACCATTGTCATCCATTTGATAGCAAGCTTGTTGCTTTGTCGAACAAGCCCTCCTTAGTCCTTACACAGCCCATTGATCATAGCATCAATTGCTTTGACATCTCGCCAACCTTTATTATGGAGAAGGTTGAAAACCTCTTTAGCAGTTTTATGTCTCCCGTGATTATAGAATCCATCGATCAGTATGGTGTATGGCATAAGGACCAACCCCCCTTGCCAAAAATTTTCTGAAATAATTCAATCGCAGCATCAAGATGACTACCTTTACACAAACCGTCTAATAAGATATTGTAAGTAATAATATTTGGGGGCTGGCCTCTAGCATACATATCCTCAAGAAGATTTTGCACATCAGGTATTCTCCCTGATTTGCAAAAGCCATCAATAAGAGAATTATATGTTACAGTACTCGGAACCAAATTTCTCTGGATCATCTCCTTAAAGAGTGTTACAGCTTCATCCAATCTTTTGTGTTTACAATATCCATTTATCATAATACTATAACTCCAGACACAAGGAGCCAGACCAATTTTCTTCATATCACCAAATAAACTTGCTGCTTCATCCACTTTGCCAGTTAAAATGTATCCATATATTAATGCATTGTATGTGACTACATCAGGCTTGATTCCTCTGTCCATCAACATATCAAACACTTGTTTGGCTTCTATTATTCTTCTTTCTTTACATAATGCATTGACTATAATGTTATAGGTACATACATCTGGGTTAATGTCTTTAACAACCATATCATTCAACAATTGAGTTGCTTCTTTTAAATGACCGGTGCAACACAAACCATGCATCAGAGAATTGTACGAGACAACATCAGGATAAATTCCTCGAGAAATCATCTCTGAGAACAAATTTTGTGCCTCATTTACAAGACCATCTTTACGCAATCCATCAATAATTGTTCTGTACATTACTATGTTAGGCTTAACTGTATAACTCTCTAGCTTTTGCAAAAGCTCCATGGCGACTCTTGCTTGCCCCATTTTACATAGACCACTAATTAAGGTTCCATAACTAACCTCATCAAGCTGAAAACCTAGAGATATTAGCTTGTCATGAAACCCTAGGGCTTCCCTAACCTTGCCATTTATACAGAACCCTTTGATGAGTGTGGTCAGTGTTATAACATTCAATTCATGACCCATCTTGATAATCTTGGCCAATGCAGAGAAAGCAGAATTCATTTGACCCAAACGGCAAAAACAATTAATCAACATGCTCAGACTAATCATGGAAGGAGCGATACCCTTAAACTCCATTTGTGCAAAAAGAAAAATAGCAGTGGGGTATTCTTTCATGTTAACAACAGACATAAAAATCTTACCAAGTTCGAGTTGAGACGGAGTGCGGTGCTCATTGATGAGGCGAATGAAAAAGGCAACAGCATCATCAATGTTAGTGTGGAACCCAGAAACACTCTTCTTAGCGGTTAATATTGCTGCCAAATGGGAATCAGGTTTTGCATTTGAGAAAGAGTGCGAAGCATTACGAAGAGAAACAAGTTTGAGAAGGCCACATCTTCTGTTATTTATCATTGCAATTCGGCATGTTACTTACGGTTCTCTTTCTCTTTCTCTTCGCTTCTCAATAAGGTTTTGTCTGTTATGAAATAAAGTGGATGTGTTAGTTAGTGGTGCACATGATTTATCACATACTAATTGAGTACATAGTTACCCGCATTGCAGAATTGGAAAAGAATTTGACCCTATGCGTTACAAATTATTGTAACATTACTGTCTACAAGAGAAATATATATTGTGTTTATTTTATGTCTAAACTAATGGTATCTTTCTTGGATTGCGTAGGAGGAGTGGCATGAACACAGCATGGCAGAAAGAGAGATATGGTGAAAAATTGAAAACACAAGCATAGCTAACATTGATTAACAAACAGAACTACATATATCAACAAAGACCAACAGCCAACAACATCACAAAATCAAAATCAAATTCATGAAGCAACATAGAATTTTAACACAATTAAATTACATTATCAGAAACATATTATTAATTGGGATAAAATCAAATTCAAGAAGCAAAATGCCAAATCCAAGCAAAGAGCAGTGAATCTTACTAGGGACGAGGGAAGAAGTGGCCAGAGAGGCGAGGGCTGCCGGCGAAGAGGCAAGAAGAGACGCAAGTGGCAGAGACGCTGGTGGCAACGACACGGAGTAGTGATACAGGAGGAGAAATGGAGAAAGGTGATGGCGCAGGAATTGGACGGACTCAACGGATTAGCAATGCGGAGAGCGGAGCAGCGACGCCGGTGGCGAACTTGGAGAGGAGAGAAGGAAAAGGGGGAGAAGAGTAAGGTAGCAGCACAGCAGTGGCCTAGCGTTGGAACTTGGCCACTTGGGTGCGTATTGGGCAAGTAGGGTCTCATTCTTTGTCTGTTTAAAACTTTAAACGACAACCAACTTGGGTTGGTCAGCTTACTCGTCCACTTAAACAAATGTCGAGGATTCGAATTCCGTCTTATGCATCCAGCAACCCATTGGCTAGTGGCAGACCCATAAATGGAGCTCAGATCCGCAATAGATTAATCCTTATCTTGCCGGGCTGAGGGATACTGTGGGCAACCAAAAACTTTAAACGACGTAGTCTAAGTTTGTTTTTTTTTTTTAAATAAAATAAAATAGTTCGCCCGTTTCCAGCAGGTTCAATCATTGTTATCTAAGTTATATTAAGAGTAAATATCATTTTTGATCGTTCATTATTTTGCCAAAGGATAAATCGTCTATCCATAAGTCGAAAATCCTTAATTGACCCTCCAACCATCTGATTTAAGCAACTTCTGTAACCGGTTGCCAAATGGTGATATATTAACATGTCAAATAGTAGGTGGATGCCACATAGAAATAACTTTTAAATATAAGGAATAATAAACCCTTTAAAAAATTAAAATTCTCTCTCTCTCTTCTCCAACTTAATGTGCCCTTCTCTCTCTCCCCCATTCCTCTCTTTCTACCTTCTTTCCTTAAACTTCTCTCCACCAACAAGTTATTACTTGACCACCAAGTAATGTACCAAAATTAACCTTGAAAAATTACAACACTGACAAATCTAAGAATAAAATAATTAAAATTAACTTGTAACCATAAAAGATGAGTTACTCGACAAAACTATCCAAATTCTAAAAAATTATCTAAAATTTCCAAACCACCCTTCTTAACTTATTCTCCCAAATTCTAACCCTACTACACACCTCTCCCAACCATAGTTATCAGAATCAGTCCGGTGATCAAACCAGTAAGTCAGTTGAACCGGTTAACCCGGTCTTATTTAAGTAAAAATAGTCAAAAACTTAAAATTAAAATTTGAAATATATGTCTTTACTAATATTTGAACAACAATTAAGGCTCAAATTCTAAAATAGACATAAAATTAGTTAGTACTACTTCAATAGTATCTTAATTTGACACAATTAAGAATAACAATCCATAAACTATGTCCAAAGAGTAATTTCAAAGTCTAGTTATTTATCTTCATCTGATGTTCTTGGGATGATGATGGCTTTAAAATCCCATAAAAGAAAAAGATTCAATCAACTAAGTAACTAATAGCAAAACAAACCAGCATCATTACAGCAACACTAATCAACAATCAACTAAATTCATAATCAGCGAAACCAATTCAACAATTAACAAAACCACTGCATATTCAACAATTAAACCATATTCATAATCAGCAAAACCCCTGCATATTCATATTCATAAACCAATTCAAAAACCAATTCAACATTTCAATTCAACCACTTCCATATTTATTTCTAATAAGCTCATAAACCAATCAACAATAAAATTCACAGCAATAACATCAATTAATCAACCTGGAAAAAAAATAAATGCTCACCTGTTGTTGCAGAGGCAGAAGGTGGACGACGAGCAGCAGTTCAGGCAGCAACAACCACGGAAGAGGGGCGGCGAGACGCGAGCACTCACCAGGAAGCACAGCTGCAGGAAGAGAGGCAAGACGCGAGCAGTGGAGCACACCAGGCGTTGGGTACTGTGATGGCGGACGACGACGACACGCTGCACGGCTGTAGGAAGCACAGCTCGAGCACTCACCGCAGAGGCGCGGCGAGACGCGAACGGCCGAGCACACAGCACAGACGGAGGAGACAGGTGAGACGCGACTCGCGAGCACACGATGCGGAGGATCCAGCGAGAGGCGCGGAGACGGCGGCGAGCGTGCAGTGACGGTGAACCGAGGTGAGCTGCTAGCGCTGTGCCTGTGTGTATGGTGTGCCGTTTTCGAAAGTGAGTGAGAGAGCTGGGGATGGGGTGGGGTGGGTTCCGAACTAGCCTAGGGTTTTTTTTTTTTGAAAAATGTCAAACATGTCGTTTTGGGGTTGGTTTCTTTTTTTGAATCTGTCCGGGTTTGTCAAACCCGTCGGGTCATCGGCTTTTGCAAAATCCGCCTGAGTCAAACTGGTTCTCATCGGGTTTGTTTTTTATCCGGTCCAACGTCCAGACCTTGGCCGAATCGTCAGTTTTTCAGTTCAACCTTCTTAGTCGGTCCATTTTTTCAACTATGCTCCCAATCATCCTCAATCTCCAACATTTTGTTACAACTGCTCTAACCTCATATTTCAAGGCGGCTTTTTGGCCACTCTCCTGGCTGCCATTAGGAAGGATCCTATTCCCCCTTTCACCTCTGATGACGGTGCCCGCAATGACTAGAGTCACGTCCTTAGTGTCAACAGCGACATTAGCGCCGGCTTCTAAAGCTCCGTCAAGCAATGCCATCTCGCCTCCGCTATGCCGTGTCGTTCGACGATGGTGGTTCTGCCATTTCTGTGAAGGGATCGATGCGTCGGAAATAGAGGGTACAGTGGTTGGAGATTCGTTTACTGAAATTATGAAGATCTAGATCTGAAAATAGATCTTGATGTGGATTTTATTTGAATTCGTGCTGCCGCCAGAGGGTTGTTGGTGGCTGCGACATGGATATACAAGAGATGGAGAGTGACCTCCAAGAAACATTGAAGAATTTCTCTAAATAACAAATAACAAAATTTAAAATGTATGAAGTTTTTTTTATCTATGATTGATAGTTAAGAATTTCATTGAAGAAACTAACGCTACTGTAATATGAATGAATCGTGGTAATGGGTGATAAGTTCATTCAAACTTTTTTTTCTGGATTCAAGATCTCTTTTTCTTTTTTTAATCTAATCTTGTTGCAGCCGATGAGTTTGGAGTTGCAATTTTTAATTAAAGGGTGAATTATTGGTTTGGTATCTTATTTTGTTTTGTTTATTTATTTTGAATTTGCTTCTTTTTTCTGATGAAGCTTTCAATTCTTGCTCACCGCTACTCATAGTGGTGGGAAAGAGAAGATTAGAGATTGGGTTGAGGTGGTGTTAAGGGGGTGTTCGCGTTGCAATTTAGTTCGGTTTTAGAGAGAAAAGTCATTCAATCCAATCGTTTAATTAAACTGCAGTTCGGTTTGGTTTAATTTTTCCATCGAAGTAATCCGAACCAAACCAAAACAATTAAAATCATATTATCATACTATTTTACAAAGTCATAACATTGAAATTGACAAACACAAATATACAATAGCTAAAAAAGTCTTGATTCAATAAAATTTAACGACAAAAGAAATTTAAATAAAGAAGTTTAAAAGTTCAATAGTCAACACAACTAATCTAAAGTTAATCTTTTCAAGCCTATCATGTTATCATGTTGTTTTACTGCTTAAACAGGATAAGACAATAACTTCAGTTCTATAACACATGCTTATGTTTTTATTTTATTTATTTATTTATTTTGTGGTCACATACATAAAAATATGAAATCCCAGACATATTATTAATTAGTTATGGAAAACAATAATAAGTATATTTAAGTAGCTTCATATAACTGAAAATTAGCAGACTTATAATTATATTACATAGCCAATATAATAATAATAAACACAACAACATTAACAACTAGCTTACATAGGTGATCTATGCCTGAAAAATTTAATATAACTATTGAAAAATGAGGGGCTATGGAAAATTCATTTCCTGCTTAGATTACAAGTAAAACTTTTCATGTTATTCAGGATTATTAAAGTGTCAGTGTTCTTCTTTGCCAAAAAAATTTATGTTGACACTCAGGTTGATTTTATATCTGACTTTAAAAGGTAGCAAAACATGATACACTTTCTTATACCATCTGTAACTTTTATAGAGAGCATTATTTCATGTATGCCCAAATAGGAAGATTATTTATGATTCAGACTCTAACAAACCTACAACGTAATCCATAATGGAACTTATAAGAATAATATATTATTACAAATATGGCTGCTATATTATATTAGTATGTCATATCTAAACTCCAAAAAAATTGTCCTCTGTTAAGAATATGGTGCTTGACTCATATTTTATCTATCATTAAATAGGACATAGATTTCACTTAAATTTGATTCACATCTCATTTAATAATAAACAAAGTGTGAGTCAATACGATGTTCCATGTTGTGTACATAACATAACTCGAGCTCAAAAGTGACTAAGAAATAATCAATGTAATATTATTCATATATAAAGGTAGTTGATATTGAAGTTGTGGAGGGTGACTCACCATAAGATAGAGGAAAGAAGAGGCCATAATTGTGGAATATTTGTGCCAATAAGCATCAGCAATGGGTGCCACCAACAAGGGCATTATGGAAGTGAAGCCACACCAACTATTAACCATTTTTGTAGCAGATGAGTTCCTTAGCTTCACTACATCAGTTAGGTATGTAACCGAATTTGATGCCACCCCTTTATATGCAAACCTCTCTATGCCTGCAATTGCTGCAATACCCAACACCAATTAATCATTAAAACAAAGATGCTTCATAAATAACAATGACAACTATATATAACCAGAGAGATATTTATAATAATTAAATAATTAAATATACATACCTATGAGGATAATACATGACTTGCTGTGCTGTGTTGTGGGTGGCCAGAAACGCTGCTGGGTGGTGTTGTGCTGGGTGAGTGGGTGGTGCTGTGCTGGACTGCTGGGTGGCTCGATGCTGCGGGTGGCCAGAAACGGTGCTGTGGGTGGCGCCGGGTGTGGTGCACTGCTGGCTACTGGATGGTGTTGGGTGGTGTAGTGTCGACGACCGCGAGGGTGGTGCTGGCTGGGGCTGAGTGGTGCTGTCGGCGAGGAGGTGAATAGAGAAAATATTTATCCAAATGTGCAAAACTGGTTCTTGTTACCTGCATGTGCAAAAAGCCATTTCTATGTAATCCGTGGCAACCCACCACGGTTTCAAAACGTGCATAAACCGTGGCAGGTCCCAGCGGATTATGGCCAAAAGATATAGAGTGTAAACCGTGGTAGGTCACCACGGTTTACTAAGGAGAGATGGCGTGCATAAACCGTGGAGAGTCACCACGGTTTATGAAAAAACTTTTTGCACATAAAACCTTGTGGGTCACCACGGTTTATGTGTGGTAAATAATGGCCAGAAAACCTTGTTAATTTTATGTCCAAGAAACACAACTTACTTTTTATTTTTTTTATTTTTCTTGTTAATTTTTTATAATTATATTTTTTATTTTTATATTTTTCATCTCAAATTTTTTTAATGAAAAAAATGAGAATAAATTAGATTTTCATAATTTATTCTAGTTTATCACCAAGCAGAATTACAAGAACACAAAATTTTGTGTCTCTGTCCATCAGTGTCTTGTCCTATCCTATTTTCAGTGTCTTATCCTATTTTGTTGTTGAAAATAAAGGCAGCCTAATAAATACACACTATATAGTACATTTTATAAAGAAAAAAAAATCATCTATTTCTATTGAATATTTATAATAAAATTTTTTCGTTCTCTTTATGTATTATTGACTAATATATACTATAAAATTTTTACATGTATTATCAATTATTTTTTCATTATGTTTATCCCTATTTTTCATTTTACACTATATTTAAATATTTATTATACTATAAAAAATATTAATGAACATAATAAAATAATTACTTATTAATATTTTTTAGAGTACTCATTAATATTCTTATAATATAATAAATATTTTTTATTTTAAATTTAACAAATACTAATGTATCAATATACACTTATATGTGAATTTATTAAATCTATATAAAAGATTTAATCAATAAGCATGTTAATGAATATTAATATACCAATATTAACAAGTAATTATTTTATTATACTCATTAATATGTTATAGTGTAATGAATCTTTATTTTATAAATGAAGAAATAAAGATGAATATAATGAGAGAGGTCACCTTAAGCTTAAACAAACTTTTGAGTAGTTTTTATAAGTTCACCTAAGATTTTGAAAACTTCATAAAAATTCAAAATAAAAAATAAAAACATAGATTCCAAACATTAATGTTAGTGTAATTTATTTTTAAAAATATTTTTTTATTTTATAATAGAAAAAAATCCAAAAATTTCATGGTGTTTATTATTGGAGTCTAATTTTTTTCTAATTTATTTTACATAAAAAATTTTAAATATTTTAAATTTATTAAATTTCATCATTTTAAATTAAATATTAATTTTTTATTTTTTAATAAATAGACATCAATTTTTTAAGCACTATAAAAATCATTTTTTTAGTATTATCTGATTTTTTTTTCTATTGTACTCTTTCTATTATAAAAAGCTGTTGTTGCTAAGACATAATTTAAGATTCTGCTCATAAATTTATTGTGCTAATAAATTTATTTTCTATTGGACATAAAATTAACAAGATTTTCTAGCCATTATTTACCACACATAAACCGTGGTGACCCACAAGGTTTTATGTGCAAACAAGTTTCTTCATAAACCGTGGTGACTCTCCACGGTTTATGCACGCCATCTCTCCTTAGTAAACCGTGGTGACCTACCATGGTTTACACTCTATAACTTTTGGCCATAATCCGCTGGGACCTGCCACGGTTTATGCACATTTTGAAACCGTGGTGGGTTGCCACGGATTACATAGAAATGGCTTTTTGCACATGCAGGTAACAAGAACCAGTTTTGCACATT
>NC_029790.2:127508885-127511285 GCF_000816755.2 Arachis ipaensis
TTTCTTTGGAAAATAAAGATTTTGTTTTATTTCTGAAAATTTTCCATATGTAACAATCTAAATTAATTTGAGAGAAGAAAACAATGCCGGTGGTTTAATTTGGAGGTCTGGGTCGAATGGGGGTCGTGGATCAGTTGAAATTGTAGCAGATTATTTAATATCAGTTCATGAAGATGGATGCCAAAAACAAAACAGAAACAAAAAATAAAAATTGTAAACAGCGGCGGAAGACGAGCAACGAACGACGATGACAGAAGATGAGTGAACATCGCGGGTGGAGGAACAAAACGACGAAGGAGAGGACTCTTCTGGTGGTCTATGTGTTCTTGCCTATACACCTAGGGGCAAAATAGTCTTTTCGATTTTAGATTACAGTCTCACTTTCTGGCCAGTGGGTTTTGCAGTTGCAGTGAACGAGCAAGACGAAGAAGCTTCGCATTCCATCGTTTCGTTCCAAACTGACGAAATTTTCAAATAGTGAATAATGAGAATCAAGACACGTGGCGGACGTAGAAGGCTTTCGTGCTCTGCAGATCCTCCTTCTCCGATCACCAAGCAGGTTACCTCTCCCTTCAACTTCAACTTTTAATTTCCGAACCCGATTTCTCTGTATTATATGCTCATTTGTTCTAACGATTGCTGATAGTTTGTCTGTTTTGCAATTCGCAAAATTTTGTTGTCTTGTTAAATGGCATACGCCAATTTTCTTATTGTTGTTATACTTGTTTTTGAGAAGAGAGGAAAGGGAAGGGAAGGGTTTATGAAGTAAAAGTTGTCCCATTACTCATGAATCCCTAGTTATGATGGTAATGTATTTAATTGTTAAGCATTTTGAACAGGATGAATACGTTGCAGCCGAGTTGGAGATATCACATGGGGGTGGGGGTGATGATGCAAAAGATGCTCCAATGGTCGATTGCATTAATCAGCATTACAATGAAAATCACCTTGATGTTCTCAATCATGAACAGGACAAAAACTGTGCAACCGAATTTGAGACATCACATGGGGGTGGTGATGATGATAACGTGAAAGATGTTCCAACAGTTGAATGCATTGATCAACATTACAATAAAAATCCCCTTGATATTCTCGATCATGAGGATATTGATTTTCTGGACAAGAGTATCTGCTTATGCTGCAATAAACGTGGGGGAGTGTTAGTATGTAGTGGAAGTGGTTGCCCTGTGGGGCTCCACCCCAAGTGTATCAAGTCCGAACCTAAGTTTGATGATTTGGGTAAGTTCTACTGCCCTTATTGCTGGTACAGTCGGAATGTCAATATGAATCCAGAGTTGAAGGAAAGGATCTTCTCAGCGAAGAATGCTTTGTTAGACTTGTCGGATAAAGATGTGGTTATGAATGACAGATTGGTGAAGACCAAATCGGCTGATAAGAGGAAAGAACCTGATGATGGAGGTGGGATCCCATTAGGCAGTGATGGTAGGCAGGGAACAGATGAAGTTGGTGCTCAGCTCTTGCAGCCAAAGGTTGGCCTGCCAATAAAATTGCAAAAAGACGCTAGTGTTCAATGTGATATAGCACTTGAAGATCAAGCTTATTCTGATGGTGATTTCAGATCCTGTGGTGAAGAAGTTATGCCAGTAGATATTAATCTGGTTGAGGGTTCTTTGGACCAGGACAAATTTGGTAGACCTGGAAAAGTCGAAACAGATGAGACAAAATCTTTGGAACTGAAAGAAAGCTTTAAAACAGGTGACTCAAGACTAAATAAGGAGGATGTACATGAAAGAATTATTAATGGCAGAGAGGAAGGAGGACATTTGGATGCTTTGCATTTGGGAAAGCATATTGAAGGACATTCGAAGGATATAGCATTTGCCCAAGGGACGCAGGAAAGTTCTGTAAAATCTGGAGATAAGGGCAGGAAGACTGGCAAAGAAAAGATGCCCCTTAAAGAAAACGAGGAATCTGCAATAGGTAGTTCTGTGAATGAAACTAATAATTCAGATTCTGATGCCATCTCAGGGAGAAGCTGCTGTAGCAAAAGGAAGATCCAAAAGACAGCATATCCTCAGTATGTTTACAAGAAACCATTATTACAGGGGAATAACTTCAAAGAGGAAAAGGGCAGTGACATAAATGAGGAAGTTACCAGCTCCAGATTCCGAAGACGATCACAGAGTTCGCAAAAGCAAGAGTGAGTCATTCATTTCTCTGTGTGTGACTAAATGCTTGCTTCATTATTCATTTAAAGTTACCTTCTCAAGAGCATTACCTGTGTGCACTGTTAACTATTTTTTTGGCAAACTTTTGCTCCCTCTTAGTTATGTAGCAGACTTAAATGTGTAGTCTTTCTTGCAGAATGAGAAAAATTCCATTAGCAAGGCGAAACATGTTAATTTGGACGGCTGAAGAAGAAAAAATTCTGCAGGTATA
>NC_029790.2:127511334-127514354 GCF_000816755.2 Arachis ipaensis
ATAAGTTTTTTTTTTTTTTTTTTTTTCAATTCATTGTTTCTATAACCGACTGAGTTATTGTTGCTATGCTCTAACCCTGCCACGGGGTTCAAACCAGTGTCAGTTATGTGCACATGCGCGCACACACACCCACCCTGCACCATTTGAATGTTTGGTGGGTGTTTTTCAGAAGTAAAGATGAAGTTCTTACACAACTATAGGTGTTGTATGTGTTAGTATAATGTATGTACATATTTCTGGTGGTTAGGACTTGGGACTAAACATGAGGTTCATTTCAATTAGATGTTTATCTTTTTATTTGTTTTTGGGTTACATTTAAGATTTAGGACTGATACTACTTTAGAGTGGTTTGCTTAGGCTGATTGTCAATTAACAGAAATTAGGGTGATGTAGGGCCAATAAAATGATTGGAAATGATCAAACAATGATTGGAGGAAATGATCAAGGAAATGATTGGAACAGCTTGCCTTACTGAAAGTACAGAGAATTATTTAATAAGAGTGACAAGATAGGTTGTTGAATAAGGGTAATATCTATAATTGGTAAAAAGAATAAAAAGTGAAATTTTTGAAAGTGGACAATTACTTGATGTGTAATTCTTATATACATCACGAAGGAAGAATGATTCTTCTTTCACATTAATTATCACAACAAAATAGTTGAAGAAAGAGAACATGTAATAATAAATAAAAGATAAATGAGTAGTTGTCAAACAATGTGGAGTATAAATTTTGTACTCCATGGAGGATAATTGAAACTCTCTTGGGGAGTACAATATATGACAAGGCACTATTGCACTGTTAGTCCTTAACTCTTTATAGCTGACCGCCTGACCCCTCCTAGTGAGAAAATTGCAATCAATGCTGTTATAGTTTAGCCAGAACACTAATGCAACTTTTAACTTCGTCTTTTATTTCTGATGGTGTGTGCATGAGGGTGTTCTGTCCATCAATTAACTATGTTGAAGGCAAGGAAGGAGAAAGGAGAGAACGAAGACTGAAACTGACTGGCGGGGCTTTGAAGGGTAGTCGTATGCGATATTAGAACTGATTCAAAGATATGGTGTTATAGGGACTCCTAAATAACCAAAGGCCAACACAAGGCCTCAATTTCTATTACTCACTGTGGAGAGACTGTTTCCAATTTTTATTCTGTTATGCTCTAGGTCACAATGCAACAACCATCCTCAGATGCAAGGTTTACTCTTCCAAATCATAATTGAATTAATATAAGAAAGAATAAAATCTAAAGAAATATAGATGTGGTTTGTAAGAAATAATTTAAGATGCTCTATGATGTTTCCATGATACGAGTAGGATAATAAAGATATATCTATGATATGCTTTATTTGGTATATCGGATTGCTTAGAACTTTTGACAAGTTCCTGTCGACTAATACTGTTGGTTTGGGAGAAGGACGGAAGCCAAATCTTTGACAAGTTCCTGTTGACTAATACTGTTGGTTTGGGGAGAAGGAATGAAGCCAAATCTTTGTGGCAGTGTAAAATCCACCGTCATGTGCATTTGGCCAAGAACAGATATTCAAATATGCTAGTCTTGCAGGATCGGATTTGACATTTGGCTTCTAAATGATGCAAATAGAATGATTTTATAGACGCGATAACAGAAAAAAAATCCAAATTTTGGAGAACTCAACAATATAAGAGATATCTTTTGATATACTGTTGATATTTAATATTTTTGACACTCCATTACTCAAACAAGTTTCATATCTGTAATCTTCAATTGATAGCATTAATTATGATTCTAACATTGCAGGAAGGAGTGTTAAGGTTCTCAAAGGAAAATCAGAGAATCCCTTGGAATAGAATTCTAGAATTTGGTCATCATGTTTTTGATAAGACCCGTTCACCTATTGACCTTAAAGACAAGTGGAGAAATATCAAGAAAGGTAAAATGACTAATCATAAATTTTGGTTAAATCTATTTATTGCTCCTTGCTTCCTTGTACTTTCATTGGCATGTCAAAATGGTCACTATAAGTTAAAAGGGTGCCAAATGCATGAGACTCCTACCTTGTGAGGTCTACAAAAGTATATTTAAAGCACCCATGCCCTTGCGAGTGAAGTGTCTACTTCTAACTGAATCCTTATAATTTTATACATTACACCCTTTGGGTGCGGCCCTTCCCTGGACCTTGTGATAGTGCAGGATGCTTGTACACTCGGCTGTTTTTTTTTTTCTAATTCCCTGTTCACGTACAAGTGTTGACTGTTAGTATGTTGTGAGGAAATATATGAGAATTAAGATAAACTCTATGGACTCATTCAATTGCATAGTAGGTTCAAATATGTTTATTGAAGATATGATGCTATTAATTTGCCTTTGCAGAACATTAAAATGTTCGTGTAAAATGGTTTATGATATGGTAGTCTCTGTGGTTAAGTTGATTTAGTGCTTAATCATTGTTATCCTCATTCTTCTAAATAAAATAAGTTGAGTTTCAGCACAAGATAGGTGAGTTGTGCAATGTCTATGTTTCAAGCCCAAAGGATTCTAAGGGTGAAGGTGTGCAATAAGATATAAAGTTTTGAGAAATAGTTTGTGACAACGTATTTATAGTTTACAAACTTTTGTTTAGTAAAAAATTGTAAGATTTAGAAAAAAGGTAAAATTTGAGGATTTAATTACAATTTTTTAAATTATTAGATTAATTTAACCTACTTTTTCATGATGATTTATGTTTGGCAGATTTATGGTCAATTATTTTGGTAGTTCGTATTCTATCTTTATGCTCTTGAAACTTCTGCTTTTGGGGCAAATAAAATAATAATGATAAAAAAAAGAATTTTGGCAAATTATTTTCACCTGTCTTTATTAGGTGCTATTCCTCCTCTCACTGTTCTCACTGCTAAGATCTCATGCTGCATAGTTAAGCAATGACATTTCTCTGGAACAATCTTGGGTTCTTGAGGAGCACTCAGCATGAATTGAAACTTTGGACCACCTGTTGATGGTTCTGCACTTCCGTATCTTTATTAGGAATGGGAAACAGGCCA